>NC_142804.1:65177462-65350373 GCF_049724085.1 Artemia sp. Qi Xiang Cuo
TCTAAACTCCATTGGTGGTGCGAGGATTGGTTCTGGTCCACTAAAAATGGATGTTTCATGACCTGATGAAGATGGGTCTCCTAATTCATTAATCTACAGAAAAAAAGGCTTCTTTCTTATGTGAAATAACCACTATTTTTATAAAGTTAATAAACTATGTCAATTCTTCATAGTGATTGTCCCATCTCCTGAATAATTAAAGGAAAGAAAGTTACATTGGCATATATCTTTCATAATAACAACAGAAAAGTCATGTCAAATGAAGAGGTTTTTTTCATGCATAGTATTTAAAATATATTCGGTTTAGCAAGAAAACTGAAGCCTTATTACAGGTTAAATTAGAACAAGAGAATGATGTATAAAACTAATGGTTTTATTTGATAATATATAATGTTCAGAATGAAAATGCAAAATACGGATCCAACTCTAGTGCTTGCCCCTCCTGATTGTAAGTCTCAATAAAACTCGTCTATCGTTCAACCGAGGCGGTATGTTCTATAAAACATTGCTCTTCAGCTTTGATTAATGGACATTAATCCCATACATTGGAGGCTGGTGGTGTAAATTTCTCCCTTTTCTCAAGAATCCGAATTTTCCTCTTTGGCCTGGTGGTGGATTTGATGGAAGTGGTGGTGGTAGCAGTAAACCTGGACTAAATAAATCATTGCAAGAAAAAGAACTTTTTTCTCCTTCCATATCAACAATTAAAGTGCCCCCTCCCCTCCCCTCCATCACCACCTCTTTTTCTATAAGGTTCCCTATGACATAATACATTCGACGGGGTGATTTTAAATTATTAAGAGCGAAAAGAAGAATTGCTAAATACTATAAGATAAAAATATAAACGGGGATATCTAACCCCTACGCTGACACTAATTTATCCTTCATGATCTATTTTTCATATGCAAAATTACAAATGTCCTATATTTTTTTTTATCCCATTCCTCCACACTCTTCATCTTAAAATATATATATATATATATATATATATATATATATATATATATATATATATATATATATATATATATATATATATATATATATATATATATATATATATATATATATATATATATATATATATAAAGAACGGCACTTCAAGGTATTATTAAGAGTTAAAGGAAGAATTGCTGAATGCTATAAAATAAAAATATAAATGGGGGTATATTTAATAAACTATTATTATTATTAAAGTCTCAGAATATTTATCCCCGTGAATGACAAATAACAATTTTCCTTAAATATCTCTGTCATACAAGAAACTAACAGGATTTTAGACATAAATTTGTCACATCCAGAAGGGACCCGCATCTCATTATACCAAAGAGGCATGCTAATCTGGTTTCTACTATTATTTTTTAAGGTCACTACATTGACCCCTTAAGTCAGGTTTCATCGCGTCACATATTATTTACGACTCAATCGCGTACGTTGCACTAATTCATCCTTCGTGATCTATTTTCATATCCGAAATTGCAAATGTCCTATATTTTTTTTCATCCCATTCCTCCATACTTTTTCTTTTCTAGAATAATTAACCCCCCTGATAAAATGCATATATACTTATAAGTAGCTGATTCGAAATTATTATTATTATTATTATTATTATTATTATTATTATTATTCCTCGAGAAAGCAATACCCTATTCGTTGAGATTGCATTAATTTTGAGTATTTACCTCATATATTATTTATTCAGAAGTAGGTAGCTTATAAGCGTATAGGCCTAAATTTCAATCATCTTAAAATATATATATATATAAAAAAAGAACGGCACTTCAAGGTATTATTAAGATTTAAAGGAAGAATTGCTGAATGCTATAACATAAAAATATAAATAGGGGTATATTTAATAAACTATTATTAAAGTCTCAGAATATTAAATTTTCCTTAAATACGATGTTAAATATCTCTTGCATACAAGAAACTGACAGGATTTTATACATAAATTTGTCACACCCAGAAGGGACCCTCATCTCATTATACCAAAGAGGCATGCTAATCTGGCTTTGTCGCGTCGCATATTATCTACAAGTCAATCGCGAAAGAGCATTATTCACCTCAAACATAGAAGGAATCGATTTAATAAATTATTATAATATTTTCAGAATACCTATTTGCACTTACGTCAAAAATCACAGCTAGGTCGCTAGAATCCTCCTTTCCTTCGGAATGGGGTGCGAGGCGAATTACACTCGGCCTGATCGTATTTAATGATTTTATCAGACCTGTCTCGATGTTGTCCTGGGGCCCGTCCAACTTTGCACGCTTTTGTTGTGATGGTTGATCAACAACATCCTAAAATAAAAAAATTATTTTCAGTTTTCAAACTATCTAGTTTACGAACGTATAGCCCTAAATCGTCTTAAGCACACAGAGAAGAGAGCGAGAGTCCTTGACAAAGCCTAAAACAAATATATTTTTAATATGATGCATGAAAAAAAGTACAATTTGGTTAGCTACTTCAATTCTTACTTATTCAGAATATTAATGGGGGGGGGGGGCACAGTCCCTTCAATTCCATAGTACCAAACCCCAAAAAATGACAATTACAGATCTTTTTCAATTTTATATGCCATGCTTTTAAAACTTATATACTTAAATTGCAAAATACTTAAAATCATAGAAAAAGGAAGAAGAAGACCCTTCAATTCCACAGTACCAAACCCCAAAAGTTGACAATTACAGATCTTTTTCAATTTTATATGCCACGCTTTTAAAACTAATATACCTAAATTGCAAAATACTTAAAATCATCGAAAAAGGAAGAGGAATAGCCCTAGATGTAGCCTAAGCCAAATATATTTTAACATGATGCATGAAAAAAATAGCACAATTTGATTAGCTACTTCAATTCTTACTTATTCAGAATATTAATGGGGGGCACTGCCCCTTGAATTCCACAGTACCAAACCCCAAAAGTTGACAATTACAGATCTTTTTCAATTTTATATGCCCCGCTTTTAAAACTATTATACCTAAATTGCAAAAAAATTAAAATCATAGAAAAAGGAAGAGGAAGAGCCCTAGACGTAACCAAAGCCAAATATATTTTAACATGATATTTTTTTAAAGGAAATTCTTCCTTAACTTAATGACGAGACAAAAATGGATTTCTTTTTATTATAATATAAGAAAAATTTACTCACCAGAACTCGCTTAGAACATTCCATATCTCTACCAATGTAAATGATCGTAAAATATATATATAGATAGAATAAATGAAGTATTCAAACTGTACAAAATTCTAATTTGAAACTCGATTTTATAGTAAAAAAAACTGAATATATTAACACATAGCCAAGACGCACCGGTTTTTGACACGGATAATGAACTTACCCTAAAAGGCATGTAGGCCATATATATATTATGAAGTAGAAATCTGACTTACATGAATGAGGAGTCAGAAACCTGTCTGCTAAGGCATATATCAGTCATAATAATGCTTGAGTGTCCATGGTAAGTCAATGTACCGGTTAGACTGCACTCCATATTTCTATGTAATTCCATGTGTAATTGACGTATATATCACTGTCCTTGGTAAGTCAATGCACAGGTTATACTACATTTTTGTGAAATTCAGTGTATTTTTTCATGTAAGTTTGAAACTGTGTATACGGTTACTACTTACTACTACTACTACTACTACTACTACTACTACTACTACTACTACTACTACTACTACTACTACTATTACTGCTGCTACTACTAAGTCTGTCTGTCTGTCTGCTACTACTACTTATACTACTACTACTACTACTACTACTACTGCTACTACTACTGCTACTACAACGAATACTGCTACTATTAACAGTGCTACTACTTTGATACTATTACTGCTAAGAGTGGGAATGGGGAAATTTAAGAGAGTATTGAGGGGAAAGTTGAACTAAATCAAAACAAACTATGTGTATGCAGGTTGTCAAAAGGGTGTATCTCAAGAATGGCTAAGGGGATTGAACTGAAACTTTCAGGAAGTACCAAGGGGGAAGAGCAATTGACAAAAAGGTAATATGTGCACGATAATACTAATACAACTATCAACTACCACTATTCTTACCACTATTATTACTCCAACTACTACTTCTATTGCAACTACTACTATGGCTAAGAACATTAAGGTGAAAATTTCACGAAATGTTTTGGGTGAAGTTCAGCTAAATTAAAACACATTATGGGTATACAGGTTATCAAAAGAGCAGATCATTAACTTTTAGCAACGGCTTATTGCACAAAGTTGAAACTTCCAGGAATTTATGAGGAAATGTTCAACTGACCAAAAGGCAATACTTGCACACTACTACTGCTACTAGCACTAGTGCTACTACTGTTAGTACCAGACCTACAACTATTATTGCTCCTACTACTACTACCACTACTGTGACTACTACTACAACTAAGGCTAATGGCAACAAGGTGAAAATTACAGGGAATATCGAGGGGGAAGTTGAAAAGAATCAAAACACGCTTTGTGCATGCAGAATGTCAAAAGGGTATGTTGAACTGGGGGATGTTGAGCTAACTAAAAGGTAACGAAAGTAAAGAGCCAAGTGGGCACAATGTTTTTTATTATTTTTTTTTTCGCCAAGGCACTTCCTATAAAAAGACTTTTCGTAGTAAGTCCATAAGGAGCTCATTCGATTGAAAATTGAAAGTTCGAATGCCCTTGTAAAGAACCAAAACTGATTGGAGGGTAACCAATCCCCCCATGCCCCTTTATTTACCAAGCACATCCAATCAAAATTTTTATATAGCCATTTTGTTCAGCATACTTTTAACAGTCCAATAACGATGTCTCCAGGGATGTCAATCCATCCCCCCACATCCCTCGGGGCAAGGGTTGTAAGTCATGCAATTTGTCCATTGTTTACATGTTGTATTTGTCATTGGGAAATGCGGCTATGTTTAACCGGTGGTGCCCAAAAAGGCCACGCGAATTCGGGTGAAGCTTTCAAAAAATTTTGAGGGGAGTATTGAACTAAATCAAAACATTTTAGTGCTTGCAAGTTTTTGAAAGGGCGCAACTCAAGAACGACCGAGGGTATTAACTTGGACTTTCAGGGAATGATGAAGGGGAAGATCAATTGACCAAAAAAACAATATTTGCACGCTACTACTCCTGCTACTATTACTACTACTATTGCCCGTTATAACTTGAGAGAACCTATTTGCACATCAAATGATGAACGAGTTTGTAGGCCAGCTAAGGCTGTAGCAAAACAAAGGATTATTACTCAATCATCTTGGAAGATTTCTTTTTAATTAATTCGAACCTGGTTCTTATTTAGTTTTTGTTCTGGCGTTGTGAGGTAAACTTCGAAAGGTTCGATTTTCGTTGGTTTCTTTTTCTTTTCTTTCTTTTCTTTTTTTTGTTTAGCACTGAGGAAGACTCGGCGGAGGTCCTTGTCGAAATATTTGCTTATTTCTTTTTCTTCATGTTTAACCACTGGCTGACAAAATCTTTGTTTTTTCACCTTTTTTTATTTATTTTTCATTTTGTTATTTTCTTTCCTCTCTTGGTTTCATTTGTCATTTACTACTATTGCTATTACTATTGACACTACTGCTACTACTACAACTACGGCTAATACTACAATTACTACTTCTGCTAATACAACTGCTGCTTCTGTAGCGAATACTTCTAAGGCTGAGGATATTGAGGTCAAAACTTGAGGAAATGTTGAGGGAAAAGTTGAATTGAATACAAACTTACTATATGCATACAGATTGTAAAAAGAGTGTATCAGCAATGTCTTACGAACAGCTTAGTGTATCAGGCTGAAACTTCCAGGGAATGGTGAAGGGGATGTTAAACTTATCAAAAGGCAATATGTACAAGCTACTACTGTTACTGATGTTACTACTTCTACTAATACAACACTACTACTTCTGCTCTTACTGCTGCTACTATGATACTATTACTGCAAAGGCTAAGGATACGAATGTGAAAATTTACGAGAATAATGAGGGGAAATTTGAACTCAATCAAAATACACTATGTGCATGGAGGTTTTCAAAAGCGTGGATTTCAGGAATGGCTTTGAGCATTAAGGTGAAAATTTTAGGTAATGTAATTGAAACACGCGTTGGGGATGCAGGATATTAAGAGGGCGCAACAGCTAATTCCCGGGAACAGCGTAGATCATTAAGTTGAAACTTTTAGTGCACAATGAGGGGGAGTTTAACATACCAAAAGGTACTATATGCATACCACTACCGCTACTTCTACTATTACCACTGCTACTACTACTACTACTACTACTACTACTACTACTACTACTACTACTACTACTACTACTAATACTACTACTACTACTACTACTACTACCACTACTGCTACTAATACTGCTGTTACTACAACAACCACTACTACTAAACAACTATTACTGCTACTACTGCCACTACTGCTACTGCTACTACAACAACCACTATTACTAAAAAACTACTATTACTGCTGCTAATACTACTACTAACGCTAAAAGCATTAATTTGGAACTTCCAGGGACATTTGAGGGGGACGTTTGGCTAGATCAAAACACGCTATGTGCATGTAGCTTATCGCCAGGACGTATCAGCGATATCTCAGAAACGACCTAAAGTTCTGAATTGAAACTACCAGGGCAAGAGGAGGGGATGTTAAACTAGACAAAAAAGGCACATTATGAAAATTATTGCTGCTTACTACTAATCATCAATTACTACTGCTATCACTCATGCTGCTACTTCTAGTGCTCCTACTATTAGTTCTGCTACTATGTCCACTTCTATTGCTAATGCTAAGGATATTAGTTCAACTTTCAGAGAACGGTGAGGGCAATGTTGAATTGAATCAAAACAAGCTATGTACGATTGAGTTACCAGAGGGGTGTCTTAGCAATATTGTAAGGGATGTATTAGTTCTACTGAAGTAAATAAAATTAGAAATTTTATGCTGTTTTGAAACTAAGTCAAAAGGCACTGTGTTTATGCTGGTTGTCAGTAAGACAGCTCAACAATATCTTAAGAACAACAGAGGGTACTAAGTGTAAACTTTGAAGTTTGCTACTATCACTACTCCAGCTCTTATAATTGAATTAAATGGAAAGAATGTAAGTGCATCGAGTTTGTCAAAATAGCGTAGACACAAATTTTTAGGAAGGGTATTAAGTTCTATTTTTCAGAGGAACTCGTGGAGGTGTAAAACTAAATCAAACGATACGATGTATGTCAAAAGGACGTGTATTCGTGAAAATTGTAGATTTTCAAAAGGCCGCATATTATTAAAAATTATTCAAAATTTTTGTCCAACATATAAATAGTAGGCCTAAGCTATGATATGGATTCTTATGGGAAAAAAGGCGAAAATAATTAAATATTCTTTTCTTTTCCAATGAGAAAGAATATTTTATTCACAAACGAGAAGAAATTAATTTAGAAAAGCTTTTTCTACAAAAAAAGTTTTCCATTGAAAAGTAAAGAATTACATTAAACCGAAGAAGAACAGAAATAAAACAGCTACTTTTACAAGTGCAAAACTACTACAAATCATCATCAATAAATAAACGAAACCCAAAACAAACCGAAATTTATATATATATATATATATATATATATATATATATATATATATATATATATATATATATATATATATATATATATATATATATATATATATATATATATATATATATATATATATATATATATATATATATATATATATATATATATATATATATATATATATATATATATATATATATATATATATATATATATATATATATATATATATATATATATATATATATATATATATATATATATATATATATATATATATATATATATATATATATATATATAGTGTGTGTGTGATGTAGTGTGTGTGTGTGTGTGTGTGTGTGTGTGTGTGTGTATATGTGTGTGTGTGTGATATGATGTATATATATATATATATATATATATGTATATATGTATATATATATATATATATATATATATATATATATATATATATATATTAAACCCCACATTCATTTTTGCCAGTTCACATTCATTTTTTTTTTTCGGTAATCTTAGCCAAGGTGGTGTTTTTTTTTTGCAATATTATGAGAAATAGAAATATTCAGCTGAAAATATGGAATGTTTTCAGTAAAGAGCAAATGATGTTCTGGTGTTTAGAAAGTATGGGGGGCATTTACCCTACTCATCCTGGTTTCTGCTCATTTTTTAGTTTGAATCGGTCATTTATTGTAATTTCTATTCGGTTTGGGTTTCATTTATATATTGATGGTGATTCGTGGTAGTTTTAATTTTGAAAAATATTTGACTTTATATCTGCTCCTCTTTGGTTTAATGTACCTTTTTACTTTTCTTTGAAAAACTTCCTTTGTGGGAAAATTTTTCTTAAGATTAATCACCGATAAAGATCACGGTTAAATCTCTTCTTTGAAATTGGGCATTTGCGTTAGTTGGGATCATTTCCCCGTAATTTCTGGTCTGGGGTAAATAAAAACCATATTGATCGACCTGAAAACAATTTTTGGCCCATTTCTAGGGTTAGAAAAGTTGTTTTTAAAACGCAACCGGGGGCTCTTGATCCAGACCCTGACGAATATGAATTTTAAGCTTTTCAGAAATAAAATATTGGTATCCCCCCCTAAAGTGGAGATTTACTTCCAGAAATCCTCCACTCCCCTAGAGGGAAGTTGCTCCCGCGGGAACTTCCCCCATGGAGAATTTTTCCCGCGATTTAACTTCGATTTAAATCGCGACTTAACCATGTAGAGACTTTACGCTCCATAGGAGCGTATCGTGCAAAATAATTTAGGTGGATTGGAGACCAAGAATTTTCAGCCACCTCTTTCAACACGAAGTTTGAGTCCAACTGCCTCCTCCCCCCCCCACCACAAAAAAAGTGGAAGTTCAATTTCCGTCTCCAAGCCCTTCCCAAAATATTATACCGTTCTCAATATATTTTAGTTTGTTAAATTATGTAAAGGCAGCGTGGTTTACGAAATTATTCATTATATTTCTATACAAGTTATAAATATTTCAGTTCCTAAGCCTTGAGGGCAATTGGAAGGCTCGTATTTTTCAAACATCCTCCTTTAAAAGTGATTATTTTGAAAGTTAGCTCAAGTTCATCAGTTGCACTAACACTATGAACATCTGTCAAGAACGTCAGTGAGCGGTTTCGAGCTCGTATGATAAATAAGTAAATTTCTGAACACATCTTTCAGACAGGAACTTGATTCCAAACTCAACAAACTCTGGAAATCTCATTATCCTTGCCGCACGCTCTAGAGACGGTATATGCAACAATAAATTCTTTGCTTGGATTTTATGTCTTTTGTTATTGTTGTTTCAGTTTTGATTACTATTATTACTGGCTTTAATCGATTGGTGTGGCTCAAGCATGTATTGGAAGGATTTCAGACCCATCCCATTTACCCTTCTAAATGCTAGATTTTTAAGTTGATTTTTTTTTTCTAAGAGGATTCTTACAACTTGTCAATTTCTGGTAACTTTTTTTAAGTTTCTTCACTAAGGTAACCTCAATGAGAATAACCTCCAAGGTAACCTCTTTTTGCACGCCTTGTAAGTTTCAAGCCGACTGGACAAAGACAATTTATTTGGGATAGTCTTGTACGACAATTCCATTGTTCGGGGATGCAATCAATTTTTGTAATTCTTATTTTCATTCGCTAGATCAGAGGGCTCTTTACCAGGGGCGTAGCTCCAGTTTGTTTATTGGGGGGGGGGGGGGGAATAGGGTCTCCATCCGGAGAGTCAAGAGGCATGTGCTATATAATATTTTTTCTCCAAATTATTGGGAAGGGGACAGGCAACTGACTCTACCTTGGTCTAGTTTTGAAGTCTTATAAGCTTAATCGAATCGACCGAAACAGATTCTTTTGGCCCAGATTCAGGTTTCACACTTCAATACAACCCAACTTCAAAATATTTTACATTCCTTAAGGCTTACTTAACCCTGTCTCCATGCACTGAAAGTTTCAACCCTATTATACACAAAACTAAGTTTTTGCCCATTTTCGGCCATTGCAAATCGATATAAACTAATTTTGTTCTAATCTTCTTCTTTGCAGAGGCCTATCTGCCTCAGGAATTTATGAATGTAACGTTCAATCCAATCGTAAACACTGGACTTGTAACCCCAATTTTGGGTGTCATGAATCTTATAGTCTTTTGGTTTAGGAGGATAAAAAAATGTAATCCTGGCGGATCAAAAAGAAATTTTTAACCCACTTCCGATCCATATTTTTCCTTTTTTTCCATTTTGTGAATAAGGCTTCCATCAACGCTGGTACTTGTTGACCGGTTCTTTCTAGAAGAAATGATAGGCACTCTTTCTGCACTGGTTTTCGTTTGCCAATATTCTAGAAAAAGTATATCTGCCCTTTACACCCCCCCAAAAAAAAACAGAATTTTGATGCTCCCTCATTCCAACCCAGCACTCCTTGAGAGTTTCACCGTAATCTCCAAAATGAATCATGGGGTATTGCAAGTGAATTATTTTGATAAACTGGGTTTACAGAGCTTCTTTTGATTTGCCAGGTGACTTCACCACATATATATATTTTAAATTTCACAAGCTTATAATTTAGAAGGATTGAAACCATATCGCCATTCCTCTACTCCTTCCAATAAAAAAAATAGGTCCGCCTGGACTCTCCAATGTTCCCTAAAAATTTAAAATTGATCTTCCAAGATCTTCTCGGGATGCCACAGATATTTTGCTTGGATAGCCTGAGCAAACATAGTGTTTTTCGATTTACCTCACTAATTAACAGTGAATATACTTCAGTAGAAGCTTTTAATACTAAAACTTAGGGGAAATATTTAACAGTCTGCCCCTTTCCCTGAATACATATTTGGGATCTATTAACCTCCCATGCACGACATAAAAATATTACCTACCCCGAGGTCTCGAGATCACCACATTTGTTCTCGAGAAATATTACATACATTAACTTGATAATCTGATAACACCTAATGTCTTTGATTTTACCTTGCTACTTGATCATGAACAAATTTTAATTAATGTAAGTTCTTATAGTGAAAAAAAAACTTTTACGTAAATCAGGGATAAAGCATTTTAAAATCACCCCTCTAAACCATCCCCAAGTCAAAAGGCAAAGTTCAATTTTCCCTCCCCCCCCCATACAATGACCTTCGGAAAGTTTTAAGTCGATCCCACAAGATTTTTGCAAAGTGCTGCATATGCGCTATTGTGATAACCTGATAACGCTTAGTGTCTTTTGATTCATCTTGCCACTTAACTGCAAACAGATTCCAAGTCCCATTGGGCTTGCAATACAAAAACGTTCAAGTGGATCTTGAACCATTTTTAGACCACCTCCTCTCCCCAACCAAAAATTAGGTTTCCCCTGCACCGCTCCCAAATACCTGAAAGTTTCAACTCGATACAAAAGCCATTCCAGAGTCAATGCAGATATGCGAGTTTTATAACGTGGATACATACTGTTTCTTTCTATTTGCTTTAATACCCTCCTCCCAGTTGAGATTTGGAGTCCAAATGTTCATCCAACACCTCTGAATATTTTCCATTTGATCCGCAAGTTCTTCCTAAAATACAATTTTTAATAGTCATGGCAGAATTTGTGTCTTCTGATTTCCATTGTTACTTCTCCATGACTAGATTTTAGTTCAAGAGGTGCTTTAGTGCCGAGAGTTCTACGTGGATTGTAGACAAAAATGCTTCATCCCCTTCCTCTACCCTTTTCCTCAAGTCAGAGTTTGAGATCCACTTTGGCTCCCCGAAAGTTAGAGCTCAATAGAATTTTTTGCCTCGATCCTCCAAGCTGTGCCCGAAATATTGTAGATATACTATTTTCATACCTTGAAAAATGATAGCATCATTTGATTTACCTTACTACTTAACCACAAGTAATTTCATAAGTTCATAGGTTTATTATTCATAAGCCAATAAATAAATTAAACAACACTTTCACGCTGGAGAAAACCTATGAAGGTTTGTGATCGCGCGAAAGTCCACGTAACTATTTACCTATTAACTCAACTATTTACATAAACCTCAACTATTTAACTAAAACTATTATAAATAAACCAAAAATATAAAAACTATAACCTATATAAAAAAATAAATAAATAAACAAATAATGAAAAAAAAATATAGAAAAATAAATAAATAACTGAATCAAAAATAATAATAGATAAATAAAATATAAAAGAAAAATAATAATAACAAATCCAGTCTCCATCACTCATTATACTCAACTCCCTCTCCCCTCCCCCACCCTACCCTTCCAACCTTACCTTAAGCCCTACCCACCCTTACCTTCCTACCCCACCCTTACCTCTCTAGCTCCTCTTCCTCCCTTACCCAACCTACCAGCCATAATAAAATTTAACAAATTCAACAAATTCCCCTCAAAAAATAATCTTTTAAATTCTTTTTAAACGGAGGTAGCTTACATGTTCCACCGCTCTAATGATCAATGGTAACTCATTCCATACTGTACCATACCCAGGTGTTTAATTGAAAAGTAAGACTTGGTACCACGACACAAATCTACATCTATATTATCACTTTGCCTAGTTCCATAATTATGCAGGTCACTATTAATTCGGTAAAAATTCTTAAAAAAATCAGGGGTTAAACCATTCTTACACTGAAACACAAATCCTGCAGCTTGGTAATCTCTTATCTGATCTACATTAAGGAGCTTCAGGGACCTAAAACAAGCACATGTGTCATGTACATCCTGGACATACCTACTGATTGTTCTGACAGCTTTATTTTGTGGAACTTGCACTCTTCTATAGTTGCACAAGAAGTTACTGCTCCATAGGAGGCAACCGTAGGAGATATGTGGATAAACTAACGAATAATATATAGTTAAAAGTATTATTAGAGGGAGAAAGTGCTGCAGACGTCAAAGTATTCTTACCCCACGGGCAATTTTTGATGAGATTGCGTCACTGTGACACTTCCATGACAGATGGCAATCAAGATAAAAACCAAGGTAGCGGAGATGATCAACCTGCTGAACTAGATTACTGTGACACTTCCATGACAGATGGCAATCAAGATAAAAACCAAGGTAGCGGAGATGATCAACCTGCTGAACTAGATTACCACATAAAGTTACCTGGCCAGATACATCCAGTGGTGTACCAACTCGACAAAACGTCAATAAAACTGTCTTGCGAACATTTACTCACAATAGACTTAATGAAGTGAAAATCTCCAGCCTTCCCAATGCGAGATTCGCTTTTCTTACCAGGTCCTTCACAGAAGACGCAAACACAGTTAAAACGAGATCATCAGCAAATGAGGTAAGACACATATCTTTCAAATAAAGACGTATGAGATTAACATAGATGAGGTAAAGCAGGGGACCTAACACTGATCCTTGTGGTACTCCACGCGTCACTGGAAATGCTGCTGAGCCCACATCATTCAACGCTGCTTTGAGGGATCTCCCTGTGAGATAACTTTCAGACCACTTTAAGCACTCTCCGCGGACACCAAACGACTCCATCCGACTTAGCAGAGTTTGAAAATCAACTGTATCGAATGCTTTGCGAATATCTATAAATATAGACAAAGGTGTTTCACCTCTGTCCATACCACTGTTAATTGATTCCATAACTTGTTGCAAGGCATTCGTCGTCGAATGCCCTTAGCGAAATCCGAATTGGGTCTCACTCAGCAAATCACTAGCCTGTAGGAAACTATAGAGACATTTATGAATAACTTTTTCTAATAATTTCGAAAACAATGAAAGGATCGAAATCGGTCTCCAATCCTCAATTTCCTTTTTACGGCCACCTTTATGAAGAAGTATCAGTTTCGCAACTTTTAGCTGCTGGTCAGGAGAAAATGCCCTTTTTCAAGTGACAGGTTTATAATAAAAAGTATTATTGCCTTAAACGCTCGAAGAGATAAGCCGTCTACTCCCGCAGAATTTGATTTCAGAGATTAATTGACATAAGTTGGGCTCAAAACCCCTATGCCTTCCCAAGGCCATAACATAATTTGCACTTTACTGGAAAAACACAAATGTTTTTACTTTTATAGCTTTAACAAATCAAATAATATAAACATTTTGATTACTAAATATCAGTATATGTATATTAAACTGACAATGCACATTCATTTGTATTTTTTTTCAGTAAAGTGCAAATTATGTTCTGGCCTTGAGAAGACATAGGGGTTTTGAGCCAGACTTATGTTAATTTCTGCTCGTTTTGAGTTTGACTTGGTTATTTATTGTAATTTCTGTTCGTTTTGTGTTTCATTTATCTATCGATGCTGATTTATCGTAGTTTCACGCTTTTTAGATTATTTAATTTTATTTTTGCTAATTTTTTGTTTAATGGAGTTATTTACTTTTCTTTGAAAAACTTATTTTGTGGAAAACGTATTTTTAATTAATTTCTATTCGTTTTACGTTTACAGTCTTTTCAGGGAAAAAGAAAATAATGCTTTAAACCTGTTTGTTTTTTTAAGAATTTATAGTTTGACCTGCTATATGTATAGTGGAAAAAAATTTTCAGCAATTTATAACAACATACATCCTTTTAAAAATCTGGACACAAATAGTAGCGTTTAATTTAGTTTCATACCTCCTCTAGTTGACCTGAAATGGAAAACTTGATACAATTCGCAAAAAAAACATGTTTACTTTCTTTGATAGCTTGGATACACTTATGCTATTTTGAACGGGTTAAATTTAAGAGCAGAAATAGCCCCGAAAGTTTGAACATAATACTCTCAGTCCTTCTTGGGATTAAATAAAAAACAAGTTTTTTAAACTGAAAGTAAGGAGCGACATTAAAACTTAAAACGAACAGAAATTATTCCGTATATGAAAGGGGCTGTCCCCTCCTCAACGCCTTAACAAAAATAGAGTTATGAGAAAGATAAACTTTAGCGTAAAGAGCGAGGCGTTGAGGAGGGGACAGCCCCTTTCATATACGGAATAATTTCTGTTCGTTTTAAGTTTTAATATCGCTCCTTACTTTCAGTTTAAAAAACTTGTTTTTTTAATTTAATTTCTGATCGTTTTTTAGTTAACGCAGCTTTTATTTTGGCTCACCGTCATTGAATAAGTAGATAAAATTTTCATAAAAATTTTACTTTTCTTTTGCTAAATGGCTGTCTCTAAATTTGGTTCTGACGTAATTTACAAATTAACATACGTAACCACCTTCTATATTCGTATATTTTTCTTCTGTCGAAAAATACAAAGTTGCAAATTTTTGCAGATATGAGCTTGGAACCTATGTAATAGGGTTTTCTGATACGCTAATTCTGACGGTGTGATTTTTATTAAAATTCTTTCACTTGTAGGGGATGTTTCCCCCCTCTTTCAAAAATCAGGTAAATCTTCTCAGGCTCGTAGCCTTTGATGAATAATACTAAACTTAATAGAATTTATTTATTTAGAATCAGCATTATAAGCCCATTCTCTTGATACATTTATTGACATCAAAATTCCGTTTTTTAATGTTTCGATTACTATTGAGCCGTATCGCTTGTTTTTATTGTTTTTTTTTATTACGTATATGTTACTACGTATATTAGGGGGTTCTCCCCTTAGTTGATACCATACTCTTTACGTTAAAAGTTAAAATTTTATTTAATTCACAAACCTCTGAATCAAAAAGGACGTTTAATTAAAATAGATAGCTCTTTTTAAAGCACTAAAAAAAACTGTAGCTTAAAGAGCGAGGTATTGACTTGGGGGCGAACCCCCTCATATATGTAATAATTTCTGTTCGTTTTAAGTTCTAATGTTGCTTCTTACTTTCGGTTGAAAAACCTTGTTTTCTTATAAATTTAATTTCTGATCGTTTTTTAAATAATGCTTGGAAATCCGGCGCCCCCTTCATAAAAATGTCCCTTACCCCAAAGAAACATCCTCCACGGAAAGATTCTCCCGAATAACCCCCTCCTCCAGCCCCCCACCACCAGAAAAAATCCTTCCTGAATCTGTCTGTATACTTCCCAATAACCAATACAATATGTAAGCAATGGGCAAAGTTCATAACTTGCAGCTCTTCCCCTGGGAACTATGGGGTATTAAGTCATCTAAAAGACATATTTATTAGATTTTCAACTATTCTGAACAAAATGGCTATCTCAAAATTTTGATCAGGTGACTTTGAGAAAAAAATGAGCGTGGGAGGGGGCCTAGTTGCCCCTCATTTATTTGGTCACTTAAAAAGGGCACTAGAACTTTTAATTTCCGTTCCAATGAGCCCTCCTACGGTATTCTAGGACCATTGGGTCAATACGATTACCCCTGGAAAAAAAATAAAAAAAAATAAATAAACACGTATCCGTGATCTTTCTTCTGGCAAAAAATGGAAAATTCCACATTTTTATAGATAGGAGCTTGAAACCTCTATAGTAGGGTTCTCTGATACGCTGAATATGATGGTGTGATTTTCATTAAGGTTCTTCAACTTTTAAGGGGGTCTTTTCCCCTTTTTTCGAAAATAAGCCAAATTTTCTCAGGCGCTTAACTTTTGATGGGTAAGATTAAACTTGATGAAACTTATATATTTGAAATCAAAATTAAAATTTGATTCTTTTGATGCATCTATTGATATCAAAATTCCGTTTTTTAGACTTTCGGTTACCATTGACCCGGGTCGCTCCTTACTTATTCAGATTGTCTATTTGGACCCCTGCAATTCCAACATTTTATGCGAGCATTATTTCTACCACTAAAATCATTCCTGAAATAATTACCTCTAGTTGATCTTGACATAGAGGGAGTTCGGCTTTGTTACATATCATGGTTAATGTTTTGACTGCTGACTGCTGCAGTTAAAACTTCACTAGGACTACAAAATGTTAAATCTATTGTTTCAAATTTCCTAGCTAGTTCTAGTAGTTCATCATTATCGCAATCTGGTGATGCTTGGTCCATTACTCGGCGCGCGATATTAGTTTTTAGGACACTTTTCAAAATATTTGATATGAGACGACTGGCGTCGTTTTGGTCGGTTGATTTGAAATAATCCTTTGCTTTACCAACTATTCTAGAATAAAATTTAGAGACGAATTAGCTCTCTTTATGTTTTTTACTAACTATTTATTGTATTTTTTGTCCTACACTTTTTTCTGGGCAAAAGGCTATTTTAAGGGTTCTTTCGAGGTTTGAAAGATTTTTGATACTGTCCGGATCAACATTATACAGAAATCTCTGAATCTCCCCCCTGGTGTAACAGATAGCCTGAGACACCATTGAGGCGTCCCCTTGGACTGACTCTTTTTTATTTGTTTTAGAGTTAAAATCCAGGAATGAATATCGGCTGCATGCGAAAGTTTAGAAACTGGCAGACATTTTTCCACATAATAATTAACAGGCACAGGAGGAGTTGGTTGGTAAATATCAGAACTAACTCTCTACTAGGTCAGACGAACCTTCGCATCTGCTAGCCTAGCTTCGAGGTCTTTAAGATGGGCCTCTAAGTCGGCCGGCATGGTTTTAAATTTAAGGCTAGGAAATAGTGACTGCGTAACGAAATATTGGAAAGGAGTTTCTAAAAAGTAGTCAACAACACTGTGAGGAGCTGCCACCAATAGGAAGCATGGTCTGTTTCTCTAAAGAGATACCGTCTTAGTGGTCCCTAGTGGGGGGTGATTAAGCCTCCACAAGGACAAGCCCTTGGGTAGCGGGGTAGGCGGGATTCGTATCTACTCAAGATGTTGCTAAAAACTACTTTAATAAACGAATAGAGGAAATACAATACTAGAGTACGCTTGTGAACAGTCCTCTTGAAGCCGTAGAGAATTTAAGCTACAGTCAACTTGCACCGGCTGGCACCGTTGATTTGAAAGTGGCTGCTGCACCTTTCAAGTTCGCCGTCTATATTTGGATAGAGGAGGTTACCGGAACTCTCCAACGGAAGTAATTTGGAGGTTTTTGTTAAACTCTCCCAGCGTACCGTATCTTATAGAAAGATGGAGATTGCTCGAACCCTCCCAGAGGTGTTCCTCTGACCACTTGTCACTGTTGGTTCTCAAAGCTGAACTGTCCACAAGTTGTCTTTTCCCCCTTCTTATCTTCCAAGGCCCAAGCATACAATTCTGGTTCCATGACCCCCAAAGTAGCCTCTCATTGGCCGGCGGGTTTTTTGTCATGTGATACACTACCTTTAATAGAAAATAAGGCAGAAACAAGTACATAAAACAACGCATACCCAACTATACCCTTGAATTCGAACATGCACTAAATACCAAAAATATACCCTTAACGTAATAAAACACTAAAAACAAGAAATACACTTATATCTAACTTGCGTAAGCCTAGCAACAATCTTTACAAAATAATTCATTGTATCCACATCAATCTTTACTATAAAAATGTCAAACATCCCAACCACTTTCGACTATTAAAAAGGGCACTAGCCCTTTCAATTTCCAATCGAATAAGCCCTTTTTGAGTTCCTACGACAACGCTTTCTACAAACACCTTATATGCCCCCGGGGCATAAATTACAACCCTTACCCTAAGGGCTGTGAGGGTGGTTGTCATCCTTTAACACCTAATTTCCAGAACTTTCAACTCCATTAAACAAAATGGATATCTCAAAATGTTGATTGAATGTGTCTGGGGAAATAGTGGGCATGAGAGGGGCGTTAGTCGCTCTCCAATCATTTTCAACTATTAAAAAGGCACTAGCCCTTTCAATTTCCAATCAAATGAGCCCTTTTGAAGTTTCCACGACAAGGCTTTCACTAAAAAACTTTAAATTCCCCCAGGACACAACTTACAACCCTTGCCCTGAGGGCTGGAGGGGGGGGGGGGCTTGCCATCCTCAAAAACCTAATTTCTATAACTTTCTGCAAATTTGAACAACTAGACTATCTGAAAATTTTGATTGGATGTGTTTGGGGGAATGGTGGGCGTGAGAGGGGGGGCCTGTTACCCTTCAATCACTTTCAACTATTAAAAAGGGCACTAGCTCTCTCAATTTACAATTGCATGAGCCCCTTTGGAAGTTTTTACGACAACTCTATCTATAAACCTTATATGCCCCCAGGGCATAACTTTCAACCTTTGCCCTGCGGGCTCTGGGGGGTTTGTCATCCTTAAATAGATAATTTCCAGGACTTTCAACTACGTTGAACAAAATGGCTATCAATATAGTTTGATTGAATGTGTTTGGGGAAATGGTTGTCGTGAGAGGGGGGTTAATTACTCTCCACTCACTTTCGACTATTAAAAAGGACAATTCCCATTTCCAATCAAATGAGCTCTTTTTGAAATCTCTGCAACAACTTTCTATATAAACCTTATATGCCCCCAGGGCTCAATATACAACCCTTGCACTGAGGCTCTGATGGGGTTATCATCCTAAAAGACCTAATTTCCAGAGCTTTAGACTACGTTGAACAAAATGGGTATCTAAAAATTTTGATTGGATGCGTTTGGGGAAATGGTGGGCGTGAGAGGGGGGTTAGTTGCCCTTCGATCACTTTCGACTATTACAATGGGCACTAGGCCTTTCAATTTCCAATTGAATGAGCCCTTTTTGAAGTTACTATAACATCGCTTTCTATAAAAACCTTATTTGCCCTCAAGGCATAACTTACAACCCTTACCTTGAGGGCTGCGCGGGTGGAGGGGTTGTCATTCTTAAAAGCCGAATTTCCAAAACTTTCAACTGTGTTGAATAAAATGGCTATCTAAAAATTTGGATTGGATGTGTTTAGGGGAAATGTGGGTGTGAGACGGGGGTTAGTTGCCCTCAAATCCCTTTCGCGACTATTAAAAAGGGCAATAACCCTTTGAATTTCCAATCGAATGAGCCCCTTTTCAAGCTTCTACGACAAAGAATTCAATAAAAATTTATGTGCCCCCAGGGCATAACTTATAACCCTTACCCTGAAGACTGTGGGGGGAGTGTTCTAATCAAAGGTAAATATTCCTGAACTTTAAACTGCGTGGAACAGAATGGCTATTTCAAAATTTTGAGTGTATTTTTTGGGGAAAATGGTGGGTGTGGAAGGGATGTTAGTAGCCTTAAAATCACTTTCGACTATTAAAAAGGGCACCTGCCATTTCAATTTCCTCGAATGAGCGCTTTTTGAAGTTTCTACGACAACGCTTTCTATAAAAACCTTATATGCCCCCAGGGCATAACTTACAACCCTTGCCCTGAGGGCTGTGGGGGAGTGTCCTCCTCAAAAACATAATTTCTATCTGGAAATCAATTACGCTGAACAAAATGGCTATCTAAAAAATTTTACTGGATGTGTTTGGGGAAATGATAGGCGTGAAAGGGGGTTAGTTGCCTTTCAATCACTTTCGACTATTGAAAAGGGCACTAGCCATTTTAATTTCCAATCGAATGAGCCGTTTTTGAAGGTCCTACAACAACGCTTTCTATAAAAATCTTATATGCCCCCAGGGCATAACTTACAACCCTTGCCCTGAGGGCTGTGGGGGGTTATCATCCTCCAGGACCCAATTTCCAGAGCTTTCAAATATGTTGAACAAAATGGATATCTTAAAATTTTGATCGGATGTGTTTGGGGAAAAGGTGGGCGTGAGAGGGGGGTTAGTTTCCCTCCAGTCTTCGACTATTGAAAAGGGCACCAGCCCTTTGAATTTCCAATAAAATGAGCCTTTTTTAAAGTTTCTACGACAACGCTTTCTATACAAAACCTTACATGCCCCAAGGGCATAGCTTACAACCATTGCCCTGAGGGTTGTGGGGGAATGCCCTCCTCAAAACCATAATTTCTATCTGGAAATCAACGACGCTGAACAAAATGGCTATCTCAAAATTTTAATTGGATGTGTTTCGAGAAATGGTGGGCGTGGAAGGGGTGTTAGTTGCCTTCCATTCACTTTCGACTATTGAAAAAGACGCAAGCCACTCCAATTTCAAATTGAATGAGCCATTTTTGAAGCTTCTACGACAACTTCTTCGATGCGAAGTGCCCTGGTCTAAAAGAAAAAACAATAAATGATACATTGTGCCATCATCGTTCTTATATGCCCCCAGGGAATAACTTAAAACCCTGGCTCTGAGGGTTGTGGGAGAGTGCCCTCCTCAAAAACATATTTTCTATCTGGAAATCAACTACGCTGAACAAAATGGCTATCTCAAAATTTTGTTTGGATGTGTTTCGGGAAATGGTGCGCGTGGAAAGGGTGTTAGTTGCCTTCCAATCACTTTCGACAATTAAAAAGGGCACAAGCTACTCCAATTTCCAATTGAATGAGCCCTTTTCGAATTTTCTACGACAACTTCTTCGATACGAAGTGGCCTGGTCTAAAGGAAATAAATAATAAATAATACATAATGCCAACACCGTTCTTATATGCTCCCAGGGCATAACTTAAAACCCTTGCCTTGAGGGTTGTGGGGGAGTGACCTCTTCAAAAACATATTTTCTATCTGGAAATAAACTACGCTGAACAAAATGGCTATCTAAAAATTTTGATTGGATGGGTTTGGTGGAATGATGGGCGTGGGGGGCTAGTTGCCCTCCAATCACTTTCGACTATTAAAAAGGGCACTAGCCACTCCAATTTCCAGTCGAATGAGCCTCTTCAAAGTTTCTACGACAAATCTCTCGACACAAAGCGCCCTGGTATAAGACCAAGAAAAAAAATAATAGATTGTGCCATCATCGTTCTTTACTTAGGCAGCGCTATTGCGCTGCCTATGATATCATGAATGTACGGCAACCGAATATAATCACTCTCCCTCATAGGCTTTAGCTCAACAATCGGTATATCATCATCGCCGGCAATACCTCTTAATAAATAATCCTGAAGACTAAATCGGTTTTGATGAGACATTATTATTTTTCCTATAAAAGAACAAGAATAGCACTTGAAAAAAGAGAGAAAAAAAAGAAGAAGAAACAAAATAACACAAATGTTTAAAAAACACTATAAAAGGTCATCAATTGACCAGATACGCCTGATTGGAGCAGTCTCAGTTTCGTGCACAAAATACGGCCTTGATCAGACCACACGCTGCGATTTCCAAACTTGTCTCTTGAAGCGCTCAGAAGATTGCGCTTACGTTTCGTAAGGTTCTCAGCTGCAAATAAGCCTGAGCCACTAAGCTGCTTCTTTGCTTTAGACGCATGGTGAGCTATTTCTTTTGATCGAAACTGGACGAGAACAGGGGCAACTTTATTTGGTCTTTGAGCATCATTTGTTCCAACTCTAAATCGCTGAACACTAACTATGTCTGAATCCTTAATATTTGTTAGACCCATCTTGACAAACAATACGCGCTTCATGGTGTCCTCTACTCTCTGCAAAGGAATCTGTTTCACAACGTTAAACAATGGAGGATCACCTCTCCCTTCCTTCTCAATGTTTTCTAGCTTGAGCTCAAGCTGGTTAATGCGGTTTTGCAACGAATTAATCATATGCATGCATTTTTTTAGATGTTTTTCAGCGAGTTCAAATTTAGGATGAGACTCAACATGTATTGCATCATAGATTTCAGAAACTATTTTTTCAACTGAAATCTTAGGATTAAAATTAGCTGTAGTCTGCAAAGTCAATTTTTTCAGCTTTTCGTAAATTTTTATCTTGATTTATTTAGTTAGATTTGATTTTGTAGCCGCAAGTTCATTCTCTGTATCCAGTATAAGTTTACAGAGATCAGCAGCGGGATCTGTGAGTAGATTATCTGTTACCGAATCTTGCCCTTTTCTTAGAAGCTGACGGTAAACATCAGGAAGATTTTTTAGCTCTGCAAACGCATGATTAACACCCTATAAATATAAATAAATATAAATAATCAATAAAATTTGAATTTAATTAGCATCAGATAGAGACGAAAAGAAACTTATCTTTATGTGGGCAGGCCCACTGATGGCAGTGGCAATCACCTTATTGGTCGGTGGCCCGATGGACCGTGGAGACCTGCTGATTGTTAACCATCGTACTCTGACATCCAGAACACCATCCACAAATAATATCCAATTTTCTCCACACACCACAGTCGGCTAACGTATCCAATTTTCTGAATTCAAAACGCCAAAAATCTGATTGTGTAAAAAATGCAAGTATCCGATTGTACAACTTATCACTGAATTAATTCAAGGTTAAAGAATCAAGTTTAAACAGGTGTATTCCCTTTGAGAGCTAGTTCAAACTCTTAAAACTATTGCTGGATCTGACAAAAAACGCCTTAACCCCTTTCCCCTCCCAAATACAAAAGTTGAAGTCTCCCCTCCAAAAAAAAATCTGAAAGTTTCAACTCCATCCTCAATTCCGTTCCCTGGATATTCCTACTAGTACTACCGACAGCTCACTGCCGCACCAAGCCGCCTGAGTACAACACAGCTACGCAGGCTCCTCCTCCATCCCAATCTGTTTAAAATCTCCCTCCTTACACCCTACCAAGAAGCTCCCATTTCCCTTAAATCTTTCCTTACGAAACCCTCCCAACCCAATCTGGGACGACCTGCTTTCCGCTCGGCCCTAGACGATTGGCCGACAAGGACTATCTTTGAAAATCTGTTATCTTGTTAATTTGACAACCTGGATACGCATAGTGCCTTTCAATTTAACTCAATACCCTCCTCCCAATTCGAAGTTCGATCTCCACTTGTCTTTCCCTGCAGTCCCTGGAAGTTCCAACTCGTTCCCCAGAGCCACTTCCAAGACATTGAAGAACACATATTTTAAAAACTTTAGTGCACATGTCATCTTTCAATTTGTTTAGGCAGTCGGGTAAGCTTCTTCAACCAAGTCTTCCATACAAAGTGGTCGAAAAAATATCAGCACATAGGGGGCACGTCCAACTCGTTCCCCAGAGCCACTCCCAAGACACTGAAGAACACATATTTTTAAAAACTTTAGTGCACATGTCATCTTTCAATTTGTTCAGGCAGTCGGGTAAGCTTCTTCAACAAAGTCTTCCAAACAAAGTGGTCGAAAAATATCAGCACATAGAGGACACGTTGCTCTTTACTATGGTAACGCACCACTGGTGCGTTGCCTCATATTTATTTTCTGGCTGTTTTGCATGGAAAAAGTGATCCTAAAAGTTTGGGAAGAGGCTCATTCGGTTTAAACTTCTAGTGGCTAACTTAAGATTTGAAAGCAATATGAGGGTAAATAGCTCCCTCCTCCTCCCCGTACCCTTTAGCAGCTGTGAATGTCTCCGTAACCCCAGCAGTATCGGAGGTTTATTTCCGGTTGTTGTTCAGAATAGTCGAAAGATCTACTTTATATAAATCCAGGGTCAGCATGATCCAGGTGGAAAAATATTTTCAAACAGTTCGTGGTAACGAACTGTAAGTAAGGAGTGACCCGGCTCAATAGTAACCGAAACTCTAAAAAATGGAATTTTGATGCCAAAAGATACATCAGAAGAATCAGATTTTTATGGTGGTTTCAACTATATAAGTTTCATCAAGTTTAGTCTTACCCATCAAAAGTTATGAGCATGAAAAAATTGACTTGTATTCGAAAAAAGGGGGAAACATCCCTAAAAGTGATAAAATATTAATGAAATTCAAACCACGAGATTCAGCGTAACAGAAAACCCTACTGCAGATGTTTCAAGCTCATATGCGCTAAAAATTTGGAATTTTCTATTTTTTGCCTGAAGAAATTTCACGGATGCCTGTTTATTTTTTATTTTTTTTAGGGGGGATCGTATCGATCCAGTAGTCCTAGAATATCGTGAGAGGGCTAATTCGAACGGAAATTAAAAGTTCTAGTGCCCTTTTTAAGTGACCGAAAAAAATTGGATGGCAACTTCGCCCCCTCCCACGCTCATTTTTTCGCTCACTGGTTCGATATCGTTACCCCTGAGAAAAACAAACAAAAAAGAAAAACAAACAAATAAACACGCATCCGTGATTTTCTTTCTGGCAAAAAATGCAAAATTCCGTATTTATATAGGCTATATAAGAGCTTGAAACCTCTGAATCAGAGTTCTCTGATATGCTGAATCTGAAGGTGTGATTTTTGTTAACATCGATTGACTTTTTGGGGGGTCTTTCCCATCTTGTACAGAAATTGAACAAATTTTTTCAGACTCGTAACTTTTCATGAGTAACATTAAACTTTTTGAACTTGTTATATATCAAATCAGCATAGAATTTGATTCTTTTGATGTATTAAATAAAAAAAACAAGTTTTTTATCCTGAAAGTAAGGAGCGACATTAAAACTTAAAACGAACAGAAATTATTCCGTATATGAAAGGGGCTGTCCCCTCCTCAACGCCTCACTCTTTACGCTAAAGTTTTTTATTTTAAAAAAAAATAAAGTTCTGAGACAGAGTCAAACTTCAGCGTGAAGAGCGCGACGTTGAGGAGGGGACAGCCCCTTTCAAACACGGACTAATTTCTGTTCGTCTTAAGTTTTAATGTCACTCCTTACTTTCAGTTTTAAAAACTTGTTTTTTTTTTAATTTCTGATCGTTTTTTAGTTAATGCAGCTTTTATTTTGTCTCGCCGTCATTGAATAAGTAAACAAAATTTGCATAGAAATTTTACTTTTCTTTTGCTAAATGGCTGTCTCTAAATTTGGTTCTGACGTAATTTACAAATTAACTTACGTAACGAACTTCTATATTCGTATATTTTTCTTCTGGCAAAAAATACAAAGTTGCAGATTTTTGCAGATATGAGCTTGAAACCCATGTTATAGGGTTTTCTGATACACTGAATCTGACGGTGTGATTTTAATTAAAATTTTTTCACTTTTAGGGGATGTTTCCCCACTCTTTAAAAAATCAGGTAAGTTTTCTCAGGCTCGTAGCCTTTGATGAGTAATACTAAACTTAATAAAATCCATATATTTAGAATCAGCATTATAAGCCCATTCTTTTGATACATTTATTGACATCAAAGTTCCGTTTTTAAAAGTTTGGCTTACTATTGAGCCGTATTGCTTGTTTTTTTTTTGTTTTTTTTTTATTACGTATATGTTATGACGTATATTATGGGGTTTTCCCCTTAGTCAATACCACGCTCTTTACGTTAAAAGTTAAAAAAAAATTTAATTCACACACCCCTGAATCACAAAGGCCATTTAATTAGAATAGATAGCTCTTTTGAAAGCACTAAAGAGCGAGGTATTGATTTGGGGGAGAACCCCCTCGTATACGTAATAATTTCTGTTCATTTTAAGTTCTAATGTTGCTTTTTACTTTCAGTTTGAAAAACTTTTTTTTTATTTAATTTCTCATTATTTTTTAAATAATGCTTGGAAATCTGGCGCCCCCTTCATAGAAATGTCCCTTACCCCAAAGCAAAATCCTCCGCACAAAGATTCTCCCAAGTAACCCCCTCCTCCGGCCCCCCCACCATAGAAAAATCCATCCTGAAAATGTCTGTATACTTCCCAATAACCAATACAATATGTAAGCAAAGTTCATAACTTGCAGCTCTTCCCCTGGGACCTGTGGGGGATTAAGTCATCGTAAAAGACATATTTATTAGATTTTCGACTATGCTAAACAAAATGGCTATCTCAAAATTTTAATTGGGTGATTTTGAGAAAAATATAAGCGTGGGAGGAGGCCTAGTTGCCCTCCATTTTTTTTTGGTGACTTAAAAAGGGCACTAGAACTTTTAACTTCCGTTCCAATAAACCCTCTTAAGATATTCTAGGACCACTGGGTCAATACGATTACCCCTGGGGAAAATAAAAAACAAAAACGAACAAACAAATAAATAAACACGCATCCATGATCTTTCTTCTGGCAAAAAATGCAAAATTCCACATTTTCGTAGATAGGAGCTTGAAACCTCTACAGTAGGGTTCTATGATACGCGAATATGATGGTGTGAATTTCATTAAGGTTCTATAACTTTTAGGGGGTCTTTCCCCCTTTATTCGAAAATCAGCCAAATTTTCTCAGGCGCGTAACTTTTGATGGGTAAGATTAAACTTGATGAAACTTATATATTTGAAATCAGAATTAAAATCTGATTCTTTAGATGTATCTATTGGTACCAAAATTGCGTTTTTTAGAGTTTCGGTTACCATTGAGCCGGGTCGCTTCTTACTTACAGTTCGTTACCACGAACTGTTTGATATACTGTTATCAAAGCTCTGTTTTGTAGAGCTTCAGCCTTACTTACAGTTCGTTACCACGAACCGTTTGATAGATTAATTGTTGGAATTTGAAATTTTTGGAAATTTTGGAAAAGAAAAATTTGGAAATTTTTTTTTTACTCCTCGGCTTACTAACGAAAATGTTGGATTGGAAGTTTAACTTAAGGAAAGATTTGAATATTCAGTCAAAATGTTCAATCAGCTGTAGCTTTTACTATATTTTTATTTAAGTAAGATTTTTATGTTGAAATTCGGGGTGGATATCCAATCATTGAGATTAAAATTCTGCATAATTTTTGGTTTTTCTATGGAGCTTAAGTAGTTCTGACCCTATTCCTGTGGACACACGACGTGCCAATATAAATACGATTCTATATCGCTTTTAAAAACAGTTCTCCTGATTTTATTTACTATTTTTTGAATAATATGGAAATAGGACAAAAGCACAACAAGTCCAGCAGCTCCTTTCTGTCTAAACTGGTTTAAAATACTATCCTAGCCAAAAGGGAATGAAAATTTTCAACCTGCTTTAAGATGACTGAATTTGTTATTCTTTTGTTTATTTTCTGTGTACTGATGTCCCTCTGACCCGGGACTTTTTTATATTATATAAGTTCTAAACTTTTCGAAAAAAAACTTTCTGGGCCCATTTTCTGGTGAATAATTTTTTGCGTGCTTGCCCCAAGGACCTACACATATAAACTTCAATATGACTCAAGAATAGAGTTTTTTGTCCCATTTTGGGTATCGTGTTCCAGAGTGCTTGTTTTGCCAACCCCCAACCTATTTTTTGGTATGTTATAGCTCCATAGATTTGGGACTCAAGGAAACGGTTTTAAGACATGGAAAAATAAATTCAAGCTGTTTGAAAAAAAACGCAAACTGATCTTCAGTTTTATTGCGCATTAGGGTCCCAATACCAATTTCAGGCAGATAAAGAAGAGTTTTTTCGGTCCTCATTTCTAAGAGAATCTAAGAGATTCTTTTCTATTGTTTCTTGTACCTTGGTGTTTTTTTTGCTCATAGACTTAAGAATATAAGTTTCAAGCCGATAGGAAAAAATTCTTTATCCTTTTTCGGGCCCTATTTTTCGGTGGGTCGTTGCTACTAAATTTGTTTTTAAAACAGAGTCTTCTTGTACTAGGAAATTACTTCTTGCAAATATCAGGTCATTAAAAAAAAGTTTTTGGCCCTTTTTAGGTCCACAATTTCTTTTCACTTTTTTTGTGCATTTGGGTCTCTTAAAGAAATAATTTCAAACCTGCCAGAAAAAAAGTTTGGGTCTCGCTGTGGAATCCCGTGTTTGGGGGGGGGGTGCGTGTTCCTACTTCAATTTTTATGCTTACATTGAAGTTCCCTTTTTTCCATGATTTACATGACATTGAAATTGCAAATACTTTTACTAAACCTTACGGTTGTAACATCGAAAAATTTTTTTTGGCCCTTTTCGGTTTCCTTCTTTGAGTTATTAACTAAAAAAAACAAGTTTTTTAAACTGAAAGTAAGGAGCGACATTAAAACTTAAAACGAACAGAAATTATTCCGTATATGAAAGGGGCTGTCCCCTCCTCAACGCCTCACTCTTTACGCTAAAGTTTTTTATTGTTATAAAAAACAATGCTGTGAGACATAGTAAAACTTTAGCGTACAGAGCGAGGCGTTGAGGAGGGGACAGCCTCTTTTATATACGGAATAGTTTTTGTTTGTTTTAAGTTTTAATGTCACTCCTTGCTTTCAGTTATAAACACTTGTTTTTTTTAGTTAATATCTGAACATTTTTGAATTAATGCAGCTTTGATTTTGGCTCTCCGTAGGCTACATGAATATTTAAAACAAAATTCGCATATTAATTTTCCTTTTTTGGCTAATTGGCTTTCTCGAAATTTTGTTCTGACGTAACTTACGAATTAACTTACGTAACGAATTTCT
Source organism: Artemia sp. Qi Xiang Cuo (assembly GCF_049724085.1). Lineage (NCBI taxonomy): Eukaryota > Metazoa > Arthropoda > Branchiopoda > Anostraca > Artemiidae > Artemia > Artemia sp. Qi Xiang Cuo. The sequence goes on from NC_142804.1 coordinate 65,206,468, forward strand.
ATATTCGTAAATTTTTATTATGTATTTTAGGGAGTTTGCCTCCTAGTCAATACCTAACTCTTTACGCTAAAGTTCGAATTTTGTTCAAATCACAAACCCCTGAATCACAAAGGCCGGTTAATTAGAATCGATAGCTCTTTTGAAAGTACTAAAAAACTTTAGCGTAAAGAGCGAGGTATTGACTAGGGGGCGAACCCTTTCATATACGTAATAATTTCTGTTCGTTTTAAGTTTTAATGTTGCTCCTTATTTTCAGTTTTAAAAAACTTGTTTTTTTTTCGTTTTTTAAATAATGCTGGGAAATCTGGCGTCCCCTTCTTAGAAATGTTCCTTCCCCCAAGGATATATCCTCCATGGAAAGATCCTCCCCCGTAACCCCTACTCTGAACCCGACCCCCCACTCGAAAAAAATTCCCCCTGAAAACACCTGTATACTTCCCAATAACCAATACTATATGTAAACAATGGGCAAAGTTTATAACCTGCAGCCCTTCCCCCGAGAACTGTGGGGGATTAAGTCATCTTTAAAGACATATTAATCAGATTTTTGACTATGCTGAACAAAATGGATATCTCAAAATTTTTATTAGGTGACTTCGGGAAACAATGAGCGTGGGAGGGGGCCAAGTTGCCCTCCAATTTCTTCGGTCACTTAAAAAGGGCACTAGAAGTTTTAGTTTCTGTTCGAATGAGCCCTCTCCCCATATTCTACGACTACTGGATCGATACGATCACCCCTGGGAAAATAGAAAAAAAATAAATAAAAAAATAAAAAATAATAAACACGCATCCGTGATCTTTCTTCTGGCAAAAATTGCAAAATTCCACATTTTTGCAGATAGGAGCTTGAAACTTCTATAATAGGGTTCTCTGATTTGCTGAAACTGACAGTGTGATTTTCAAGAGTTCTTTGACTTTTGGGGGTTGTTTCTCCCTTTTTTCGAAAATGATGCAAACTTTCTCAGGCGCGTAACTTCATATTGCCTCATATTGCCAAGGTACAAGAAACTGTTTTTCATAAGCGACAGAACTGTTTTTAAAAGCGATATAGAATCGTATTTATATTAGGCACGTCGTGTGTCCACAGGAATAGGGCCAGGACGGCTTAAGCTCCATAGAAAACCAAAAATTTTTCTGTAAAAGATGGGAAAGACCCCCCAAAAAGTCAATCGATGTTAACAAAAATCACACCTTCAGATTCAGCATATCAGAGAACTCTGATTCAGAGGTTTCCATCTCTTATATAGCCTATATAAATACGGAATTTTGCATTTTTTGCCAGAAAGAAAATCACGGATGCGTGTTTATTTGTTTGTTTTGCTTTTTTATTTGTTTTTCTCAGGGGTAACTATATCGAACCAGTGATCCTAGAAGATCAGGAGAGGACTCATTTGATTAGAAATCAGAAGTTCCGGTGTCGTTTTAAAGTAACCAAACAGATTGAAGGGCAGATATCCCCCCTTCCATGCTCTTTTCCCCACAAAGTTCTCCGATAAAAGTTTTGAGATAGCCATTTTGTTCAGTATAGATGAAAGTCCAATAATTATGCCTTTTGGAGATACTATGACCCCCGTAGTCTCTGGGGGAAGGGAATATGTTATAAATTTACCTATTGTTTACGTATTATATTTATTTGGCAGTATACAGACATTATTTTTTGGAAAGGGGGGTATTTTCTACTCGAGGGGATTTACTACGATAAAAACTGTCTGTGGGGAGAGAAGAATCCGGGGAGGGGGTGAACTTTCCTGGGGAAATTTTATACTGGGAGAATTTGCCAGAATTCTTTACGAAATTCTTTTTATTTGTCTTAATTTGTCCTTACCAGCTAAATTTAAAATATGGAGATGGTAAATTTTTCGACGGGATTGGAATTGTCTGGAAGGGTTTTCCAAAGGGGTGGATTTCCGCGGGAGCAACTTTCCACTGTGGATGGGAAATTTCTGTTGAAAACTTTCCACGGAGGGGAGATATTCGACACAATTCAAAAAAGGATAAGAAATTAAGTCTTTGTGAAATGGAAGTATACTAAGGAGAATTTTTCCGCCGTAATCATCCACAAAAAATTTCTTGAGGGATTTTCAGCGAGGATGGAATTATCTACGGAATTTTCTTGTGGGGGTATTTTACGCTGAGTAGCTTTGATTTGAGGTTTTTTTTTGTGGGAAAGAGGGAATTTTCCATCAAAGAAAGGTAGATTTCATGGCATTATGTGAAAAACGATCAGAAACTAAGAAAAAAATAAAGTTTTTTTCAACTGCAAGCAAGGAGCAACATTGAAGCTTAAAAAACCGAAATTATTCCGTATATGAGAGGGGATGGTCACTCTTCAACACCTCACTCTTTACGCACAAGTCTGAATTTTTGTCCCAATTCTATAAAACGACTCCTTCAGCACAAGGGTCGTTTAATTGGAAGAAGAAGCTTTTTTTAAAGTTATAAAATACTTTAGCTTGAAGAGCGAAGTATTGGGGAGGAAGCTATGTCATATACTTAATAGTTTCTGCTCGTAATTTCTTTTAAGTAATTTCTGTTCATTTTTAGCACGGTTTGATTATTCATGTTAATTACTATTCACTTTAGATATTTTTTTGTTTATTTGCTGCTTCATTACCCCATTTCCTGCATTTACCTTCATAGGCTTGCATATCTCTGCTCTTGAGGGGGGGGGGGCAAAGGTGGCTCTAGGCCTGGACAGGTGACAGGGGGCAGTCCCCTCCCCAGTTTTCCTGACATCTGAGAATAAATTCCTTTCATTTTATATTTTTACACTCCTATTAGGCTAAGGTCCCCCCCCCAAGAATATGAGACCTAAAACCACTTATTGGGGGAGGAGGGCCAAACCAATGCGGGTACCCTTTTAACTTCTAACTATCTTTCTATTTTTGCCATGGTTGGCAAATGGGTGAATGCCGTGGGTATTTTAGCCAAATTCAGAAATACCCTATTTCTTCCCCTCCGTGAAAAGTTTTATTTTCTATAAATTTACTGTATTTTTACATTTTTCGAATTTGTTTGAACTTTTGTCGAATTAGTTTTGTATAATTGTTGTAAATAAAAATAATTCTCATGCCATTAATTCAAGGCAAAGACAGGACAGCAAACACCTACCTTTTCTCCAAGAGAGCACAAGTTGACATGTTTTTCAACAATAGCGGCGGGAAATTAAATACTGAACAAAAGGACCATGCTCACTTGACCCAAAGCGTAACGCATTGGATAATTATATTTTGAAGGAACAGAGCATTCCATGTCTAAATATTTCCGACAGTTTAACGAAGACATCGCTTGTTTCTGATCACTTTGGCTTCCGGCTATTAATACAGTTTATTAATTTCATTTCATTTTAATATTTCATTTTAATCAACACACAAAAAGGAGTATAGCTGGCATGAAGTTAAAAATTGTAAAGATTCAAGTGCAGAAGTGAAAAATTATGTCTCAAAAGTAAAGTGATATAGATGAAAAAGAAAAAAAAATATGTGAAGATTAGCTTAGGTTAATTTCAATTTGTATTACTCAATGTTTGAGTCCTTTTAAATCTTTATATTTTAATTACAGCCTTTAATGCAGAGTACATTTTGCGATGTCTAAACTGTAAGATATACATTATGATATACATTATGATATACATTATGTTATACATATGTAAGACGAATAAAAAAAACTCTTTCCGTTCTTTTGTTAATCCCCGTATTGATAGATTGGATTGTAAAGATGTTTTCCAAAATAAGTTGTTCAAAACGAAAGAGGTCAACATTTACACCTAGTAATTAAAAAAAAAACTTTTTCAAAAAAATAAGCTTTTCAAAGAAAAGTAAAGAACTACATTAAACAAATAAATAAAAGTTCAAATAGGGATAAAATCCTTTTAATAGACAGTGATGATAGAAATTCACAAAAATACCAGATATTTCGGTCACATATACAGTGACCGTCATCAGTAGTAAAACTCACTCATCAGTTTTACTACTGATGACGGTCACGTATATGTGACCGAAATATCTGGTATTTTGTAATCATCACTGTCTATTAAAAGGATTTTATCCCTATTTGAACTTTTATTTATCGTCATGGAAAGGCAGTGTGGTCTCCGAAATTATCTACATTAAACAAAATAAGCAAAAATAAAATCAAATAATCTACCAAGCATGAAACTACTACAAATCAGCATTGATAAGTAAATGAAACCCAACACGAGGAGAAATTATAATAAATAAATGAGTCAAACTCAAAACGAGCAGAAATTAACATGAGTAGGGCTCAAACCCCCTATGCCTTTTCAAGGCCAGAACATAATTTGCACTTTACTGAAAAAATACAAATGAATGTGTATTGTCAGTTTAATATACATATGCTGATATTTAGTAATCAAAATGTTAATATTATTTGATTTATTAAAGTTATAAAAGTAAAAAAAATTATATTTTTTTCCAGTATTTATATTTTGTTCTGGCCTTAGGAAGGCATATGCCTTAATAAGCCTTATATGCCCCCAGGGCATAACTCATAACCCTTGCCCTGAAGACTGTGGGGAGAGTGTCCTGCTCAAAGGTATAATATCCAGACTTTTCGATAACGTGGAACAAAACGGCTCTCTAAAAAGTTTTATGGGATGTGTTTGGGGAAATGATGGGCGGAGAAGGGGTGTTAGTTGCCTTTCAATCACTTTTGGCTATTAAAATGGGCTCTAGCCATTTCAATTTCCAATCGAATGAGCCCTTTTTGAAGTTTCTACGACGACACTTTCTATAAAAACCTTATATGCCCCAAGGGCATAATTTACAACCCTTGCCCTGAGGGCTGTGGGAGGGTTGTCATCCTCAAAGACATAATTTCCAGAACTTTCAACTAGGTTGAACAAAATGGCTATCTTAAAATTTTGATTGGATGTGTTTGGGGAAAAGGTGGGCGTGAGAGGGGGTTAGTTGCCCTTCAATCACTTTCGACTATTACAAAGGGCACTAACCCTTTGAACTTCCAATCGAATGAGCCTATTTTGAAGTTTCTACGACAACGCTTTCTATAAAAACCTCATATGTCCCCAGGACATAACTTACAATTCTTGCCCTGGGGGCTTCGGGGGAGTGTCTTCCTCGAAAACATAATTTCTATCTTGAAATCAACTACGCTGAACAAAATGGCTATCTCAAACTTTTGATTGGATGTGTTTCGGGAACTGGTGGGCGGGGAAGGGGTGTTCGTTGCCTTCCAATCACTTTCGACTATTAAAAAGAGCGCAAGCCACTCCAGTTTCCAATTGGATGAGCCCTTTTCGAAGTTTCTCCGACAACTCCTTTGATAGGAAGTGCCCTGGTCTAAAGGACAAAATTAATACATAATAATTTGTGCCAACATCCTTTTTATGTGCCCCCTAGGGCATAACTTAAAACCCTTGCCCTGGGGTTGTGGGGGAGTGCCCTCCTCAAAAATATATTTTCGATCTGGAAATCAACTACGCTGAACAAAATCGCTATCTCAAAATTTTGATTGGATGTGTTTCGGGAACTGGTGGGCGTCGAAGGGGTGTTAGTTGCCTTCCAATCACTTTCGACTATTAAAAAGGGCACAAGCTACTCGATACGAAGGAGGGCACAAGCCAATCCTCAAAAACATATTTTCTATCTGGAAATCAACTATGCTGAACAAAATGGCTGTCTCGAAATTTTGATTGGATGTGTTTCGGGAACTGGTGGGCGTGGAAGGGGTGTTAGTTGCCTTCCAATAACTTTCGACTACTAAAAAGGGCACAAGCCACTCCAATTTCCAATTGAATGAGCCCTTTTAGAAGCTTTTACCACAACTTCTTCGATACGACGTGCCCTGGTCTAAAGGAAAAAATTAATAAATAATACATTGTGCCAACATCATTCTTATATGCCCCCCAGGGCATAACTTAAAACCCTTGCCCTGAGGGTTGTGGGGGAGTGTCCTCCTCAAAAATATATTTTCTATCTGGAAATCAACTACGCTGAACAAAATGGCTATCTCAAAATTTTGATTGGATATATTTGGGGGAAATGGGCGTTGAAGGGGTGTTAGTTGCCTTCCAATCGCTTTCGACTATTAAAAAGGGCACAAGCCACTCCAATTTCCAATTGAAAGCGCCCTTTTCGAAGTTTCTACGACAACTTCTTCGATACGAAGTGCCCTGGTGTGGAAGAAGAAAAAAAAAATAATGATACATTGCGCCAACATCGTTCTTTATTTAGGCAGCACGATTGCGCTGCATTTGATATCTAGCAGAAATGAATTCGAATAGTATCATCAACAGTTCGGGGTGTTAAACTGTAATTAAGGAGCGACTCGGCCCAATAGTGAAATAAAGTCTAAAAAAGGAATTGTGCTAATAATTATAAATCAAAAGAATTGACTTTTTGTGCTGATTCCAAATATATAAAATTATTAAGTTTACCGTTACCCTTCAAAAGCTACAGGCCTAAGAGAAAATTTTTCTCTTAGAAAATTTTCCTGATTTTTCAATATGGGGGGAGATATCTGCAGAAAGTCAAGCAATATCAATGAAAATCACACCATCAGATTCAGAATATCAGAGGACCGTGCTGTAGAGGTCTTAAGTTTGTATCTACAAAATGTGGAATTTTGTATTTTTTTTTATTTCTTTGCCAGAAGAAAGATCAAGGATGTGTTTTTTTTCCCAGGGGTGGTCGCATCTAACCAATGGTTCTAGAATATCAGGATAAGGCTTGTTCTACTAGAAATAAAAGCTCAAGTGCCCTTTTTAAGTAGCCAAAAATGTTGGAGGGAAACTAGCCCCCCTCCCGCAACCCTTTTTCCCCAAGGACATCCAATCAAAACTTTGAGATATTCATTTGTTGTGCATAGTTGAAAGCCCCAATAACTATGTTTCTGGGGATGAAATTACTACCCACAGCCCTTGGGGAAACGACTATTGCCTATTGTTTGCATATAGTCTTTGTTACTGGGAAATATGCGAAAAATTTTCTGGGGTAAATTTTCTGCGGGGGAGGACTTTCCACGGGGAGGATTCTCCGTGGGGAGGAAATTTTAACGGAGATATTTTACCCGGGGGAATTTTCTGGAATTCAGATACGGAAATCTTTTTATATGTCTTACTTTCTCTTTGGTGGCTTAATTTTTCATGTCGAGAGAATGCTCAAAGGGAATTATTCAAGGTATATTTTACGGGAGGAATTTCCAGGGCGGAGGGAATTCCGATTGAGTTTTCCGGGAGGATTTTATTTCGGAAGAATTTTCCGAGGAAGAATTATCTGCGGGAAGATTTTTGTTTTGGGGGGGGGGGGAGATTTTCAGAATGAAATTTTTCATGGAGAGCTATTTCCAGGCGTGATGTGAAAAACGACCAAAAATTTAAAAAACAACATATTTTTTCAACTGAGAGTATGGAGCAACAGTAAAACCTAAATCGAACAGAAGCAGCTCCGTACCTGAAGGGTGCTGCTCCTCCTCAATCCCTCAATCATTACGCTGAAGTTTTTTAGTGCTTTGAAAATGCTTATTATTCCAAGTCCACAGCCCTTGTGTTACAAAGGTCGTTCTTGAAAAATTGTACAAAAAAGTTAAACTTCAGCGTAAAGAGCGATGGGTTGAGAAGAGGGCAGCCCCCTAATGTACGAAATAACTACTGTTCCTTTTTAGTTGTAATGTTGCTCCTTACTTTCAGACGGAAAACTTTTTTTCATTTAATCAAACTTGAAACGAACAGTAATTACTATGAATAAATAATTTCTGTTTGTTTTTAGTACCATATTTAGAATTACCCAAAATTCAAGATTGGGTATTACCCCATCAAACCCGACTCTTAAGGTTAGAGCTAACTTTTGTAAAACGATACTTCGAGAAAAAAGGCTCATTTAGCATATTTAGTTTCCAAAACAAAAAGTAAATATCATAGGCAGCGTAATAGCGCTGCCTAAGTAAAGAACGATGTGGGCAGAATGTATTATTTGTTTTTTTCTTTTTTTCTTTTAGACCAGGGAACTTCGTATCGAAGGAAACGTCGTAGAAACTTGGAAAAGGGCTCATTCGATTAAAAATTAAAAGTGCCGTTTTTGATAGTCGAAAGTGATTGAAGGGAAACTAACACCCCTTCCACGCCCACCATTTCCTCAAACACATTCAATTAAAATTTTGAGATGGCCATTCTGCTCAAAATAGTAAAAAAAAAAAAAATACGGGAATTATATCTTTGAGGATGACACTCTCCTGCAGCCCTCAGGGCAAGGGTTGTAAGTTATGCCCTAGGGGCATATAAGGTTTTTATAGAAAGCCTTGTCGTAGAAACTTCAAAAACGGCTCATTCGATTGGAAATTGAAAGGGCTAGTGCCATTTTTAATCATCGAAAGTGATTGGAGGGCAACTAACCGCCCTCTCACGCCCTCCATTTCCCCAAACACATCCAATCAAAATCTTGAGATAGGCATTTTGTTCAACGTAGTTGAAAGGTCCAGAAATTATGTCTTTGAGGATAGCCTCCCCCCACAGTCCTTAGGGCAAGGGTTGTTAGTTATGCCTTGCGGACATTTAAGGTTTTTATGAAAAGCTTTGTCATAGAAACTTCAAAAAGGGCTCATTTGATTTGAAACTGAAAGGGCTAGTGAACTTTTTAATAGTTGAAAGTGATTGTAGGGGAACTAACCCCCTTCTCACACTATTTCCCCAAACAAATCCAATAAAAGTTTTGAGATAGCTATTTTGTTCAACGTAGTTGAAAGGTCCGGAAATAATGTCTGAAAATGACGAACTCCCCACAGCTCCCAGGGCAAAAGTTATGACCTGGAGGCATACAAGGTTTTTATAGAAAGTGTTGTCGTAGAAGCTTCAAAAAGGGCTTATTCAATTAGAAATTGGGATGTCTATTGCCCTTATTAATAGTGAAAAGCGATCGGAGGGCGAATGCCCTCCCCCACGCCCATCATTTCCCCAAACAATTCCTATCAACATTTTTACGCAGCCATTTTGTTGAAGGTAGTTGAATGTTCCGAAAACTACGTCTCTGAGTTTGAAATACCCCCCAAAGCCCTCAGGACTAAGGTTGTAAGTTATGCCTTGGGGGCATATAAGGTTTTTATAAAACAAATTGTCGTAAAAAAAATCCAAAATGGGTCAATAAATTGAACAAGCTAGTGCCCTTTTTAATAGTCGAAAGGGATTGGAGGGCGACTAACCACCCTCTCATGCCCACTATTCCCCAAACACATCCAATCAAAATTTTGAGATAGCAATTTTGTTCAACGTAGTCGGGAATTGTGGAAATTAGTCCTTTGAGGATGACAACCCCCCTCCCCACACCCCTACACCCCTCAGGGCAAGGTTTGTAAGTTATACTCTGGGGGCATATAAGGTTTTTTATAGCAAGAATTTTCCTAAAAACTTCAAAAACGGCTCATTTAATTGGAAATTGAAAGGGCTGGTGCCCTTTTTAATAGTCGAAAGTGATTGGAGAGCAACTAACCTCCCTCTCACGCCCAAAATTTCCCCAAAAACATCCAATCAAAATTTTGAGATAGCCATTTTGTTCAACGTAGTTGAAATGTCCGAAAAAATTATGTCTAAGGATGACAAACCCCCCACGGCCCCCAGGGCAAAGGTTATAAGTTATGACCTGGGGGCATATAAGGTTTTTATTGAAACTGTTGTCGTAGAAACTTCAAAAATGCATCATTCAATTGTATATTGAGAGGTCGAGTGCCCTTATTAATAGTCAAAAGTGATCGGAGGGTGAATGCCCTCCCCCCACCCATCATTTCCCCAAACACATCCGATCAACTTTCGATATTGCCATTTTGTCGAACGTAGTTGAAGGGTCCGGAAATTACGTCTTTGAGTATGACAACCCCTCCCAAATCCCTCAGGGGACGGTTGTAAGTTATGCCTTTGGGGCATATAAGGTTTTAATAGAAAGCGTTGTCATAAAAGCTTCAAAAAGGGCTCATTCGATTGAAGATTGAGAGGGCTATTGCCCTATTTAATATTCGAAAGTAATCGGAGGGATAATCACCATCCCCCACCCATCATTTCCCCAAATATTTCCGATCAACATTTTGATATGGTCATTTTGTTCAACGTAGTTAAACAAAATGGCCATATCAAACCTCGGGGGTCCTCGGGGAGGACCTCAAGGGGGTCCCGAGGACCCCCCCCCCCTGAGGTCCTCGGGACAAGAAGGTTTTTATGGAAAGTTTTGTCGTAGAAGCTTCAAAATGGGCTAATTCAATTGGTAATTCAGAGGACTAGTACGTTTTTTATTGTCGAAAGTGATCAGAGGGCAAATAATCCCCCCCCCCATACGCCTATAATTCCCCAAAAACTTCCAATCAAAATTTTGAGATAGCCATTTTGTTCAACGTATTTGAAACGTCTGAAAATTATGTCTTTGATGATAAAAAATCCCCCAAGCCCTCAGGGCAAGGGTTTAAGTTAAGCCCTGGGGGCATATAATTTTTTTTATATTAAGCATGGTCATACAAACTTCGGAGGGGGCTCATTGGATCGGTAATCAGACGCTCTAGTGCTCTTTTTAAGAATCAAAGTGATCAATAGGCACTGCTCTTTTTAAGTGTCAAAGTGATCAGAGGGCAGCCACTCCCCCCCCCCCCCAACCACACACGTCATATTATCCCGAAATGATTCTAATAGAAATTTTGAGATATCCATTCTATTCAAAATAGTCTAAATATCATATAAAAAGGATTTTGGGTTGAAACGAACCCCAGAGATTAGGGAAAGGGTTGTAAGTTACGCCCAGCGGGTGTTTTTCGTTCTATGGAATGGATGGTTGCTTAACTCTAGAAGATACTCATTTGGTTGCACTGGGGGCATATAAGGTTTTCATAGAAGGCATTGTCGTAGAAACTTCAAAAAAGGCTGATTTGATTGGAAATTGAAAGGGGTATACCTCTCTCTAAAAGTCAAAGGTGATTAGCGAGCAACAAACCCCCCTCTCACGCTCACCATTTCTCCAAACACATCCAATCAAAACTTTGAGACAGCCCCTTTTGTTAAAAGTAGTTGAAAGGTCTAGAAATTAGGTCTAAGGATGACAAACCCCCCACAGCCCCCAGGGCAAAGGTTATAAGTTATGATCTGGGGACATATAAGGTTTTTATTGAAAGTGTTGTTGTAGAAACTTCAAAAAGGGATCATTCAATTGAGAATTGAGAGGTCTAGTGGCCTTATTAATAGTTGAAAGCGATCGGAGAGCGAATGCCCCTCCACGCCCATCATTTCCCCAAACACATCTGATCAACGTCTTGATATGGCCATTTGGTCAAACGTAGTTGAAGGGTCCGGAAATTATATACTTGAGTATGACAACCCCCCCCCCCCCCGCAAGCTCTCAGGGCTAAGGTTGTAAGCTATGCCTTGGGGGAATATAGGGTTTTAATAGAAAGCGTTGTCGTAAAAACTTCAAGATAGGCTCATTCAATTGGAAATTGGGAGAGCTATTGTCCTATTTAATAGTTGAAAGTAGTCGGAGGGAGAGTCACCCCAACCCCCACGCCCATCATTTTCCCAAATATTTCTGATCAACTTTTGATACGGCCATTTTCTTCAACGTAGTTGAAAGATCTAAAAATTATGCCTTTGAGGATGACAAGCCCCCCCCCCCCCTGCGGGCATATAAGATTTTTATAGAAAGATTGCTTATATAAACTTCGGAGGGGGCTTATTGGATTGGTAATCAGACGCTCTAGTGCTCGTATAAGAGTCAAAGTGATCAGAGGGCAGCCATTCCCACCACCCCCACCCCCCCACACACACACGTCGTAAAGCATCTATTAGAAAATTTTCAGAAATATTCTATTCGAAATTCTCTAAATATCATATAAAAGGATTTTGGGGTTAAAAAAAAACCCGAGATTATGGGCAAGGGATATATGTTATACCCAGGGGATATTTAAGGTTTTCATTGAAGGGATTTGGTTGTTTAATTTTAGACGAGGCTCATTTGGTTGAAAATTGGAAGTTCTAGTTTCTTTTTAAGTGTCAAAATTTGATGGACAGCATTTACCCCCCCCCTCTCCTTTCACCAAACACATCTGATTGAAATTATGAGATAGAAATATTTTTCAAAATAGTCCAAAGAACACATAATAATGTCTCTAGGGATGACACAATCACCCAGCGCCCTGGGGATATGGTTTTAAGTTATTTTATTAGGGCATTTAAGGTTTTTATTGAATGGACGGTCGTATAAACATCAGATGGGGCTTATTTGATTTGAAATTGGAAGTTATAGTGCCCTATTTAAGAGTCAAAGTGATTTAAGATCAAACAGCCCCCCTCCCCGCTCAGCATTTACCTTAAAACCTCCAATCAAAATTTGGAGATAACAATTTTAGTCATCGTGGTTGAAGGTTTCAGAATTTGGAATATGCTTTGGAAGGGACTCATTGGATTGGTAGTCAGAAATTCTAGTGCCCTTTTTAAGAGTCAAAGTGATCAAACCGCAGCCCCCCCCCACCAACACATACACACAAACACGTCGTGTTTTCCTGAGATGTATCCAATAGATATTTGAGACAGTCCTTTTATTCAAAATAGTCCAAATATCATATTACAAGGCTTTTGAGGCTGATATAAACCACCAGAGCCTGAGGGCGATGGTCGTAAGTTATGCCTTTGGGATATTTAAGGTTCTTGTGGAAGGGATGGTTGTATAAGCTTTAGAGGTGGCTCATCCGATTGAAATTATGCGATGGCAATTTTGTTTAAAATAGTCCAAAGAAGATATAACAATTCTTCCAGGGTTGGCACAACCCCTTGGAGCCCTGGGGCAGTGGCTTAAAGTTATACCCTGGGGGCAAATAAGGTTTTTATGGAATGGGTGGTCTTATTAAATTCAGATAGGTCTCATTTGATTTTAAGTTGGAAGTTATAGTGTCCTTTTTTAGAGTCAAAGTGATTTGAAAGAGACCCTCCCCGCACGCCCATCATTTCCCATAACAAATATCCAAACAAAGTTTCGAGACATCAATTTTTTCAGCAGTTTTGAAAGGTTCAGTAATTATGCGTAGCAATAGTTGTAGTAGCAGTAGTAGCATTAGCAGCAGTACGCAAATAGCACCTTTTTTTCAACATCCCCTTCAACACACGATGAAATTTTTAACTTAATACCATCAATCGGTCCTGAAGCATTGCTGATGTCCTCTTGACAACCTATATAGCACAGTGTGTTTAGATTTATTTCCATACAGTTACAATATTGCCCAAAAATTTCGCCTTAATACCCTTAAGTTTAGTAGTTGTAGTAATAGCACCAGTAAATATAGTAGTAGCAGTAAGAGTAATAGTAGTAATAGTAATAGTTAATAGTAGTAATAGTAATAGTAGCCGTAGTTGAAGGAGCAGAAGCATTAGTATTATGATGCAAATATTGTCTTTTGGTTACTTCAGCATCCCCCACAACAAGCGTTGTAAGTTTTAATTTTACAAACGAAACTGTTCCTAAAATATATCTGACAACCGGCAACGGGTGGCAGGTTGTCATCCGTACAACAAAAATATTCTCTGAAAATTTCAACTTCATACCTTCATAGGTTGTGGATTTTGACCTAGCCAGAAGACACTATAAGTATTCATTTAATGCTCCTCCTACGATTACTGTAACTAACGACACTAATGGCATCAATTTGAAACTTTTAGGGAACGTTTAGGAGGCGTTTCAATTTAACGAAAATGTTAATATATGCATGCAGGTATTAAAAAGGCATATACGCTCTATAGGGCATATAAGGACATATGCAGCGATGCTCTATCATACCTAATAATATCATTGATAATTTAAAGGAGCTAATTTGATTGGAAATTAAAAGTTCTGGTGCCCTCTTAAGATTCAAAAGTGATTGGAGGGCAATCTGCCCTCCTCTTTAGTTCATAACTTTCCAGACACTTCAAATCAAAATTTTAAGACAGCCATTTTGTTCAGCATAGCTGAATGGTCTAGTAACTATATTTCTACGGTAATTGGGTAGGTCAACCCTCACAGTTATGTAATTTGCCCATTATGCTTAAAAACTAAATGTTGCTTTATAATTAAATCAAAAGACCCTTTTTGTGTCCTGGTTGCCAATAAGGCATCTCAGCAATGTACCAAGAACGACTGAGGGTACTAAGTTCAAACTTTTGGGGCTACTTCTATTACTACTTTTGCTCTTGAAATTTTACTAAATCGAAAGAGTGTAATTGTATCCAGGCTGTAAAAAAGCATCAATATTATTTTTCGAGAATGGTATTAACTTTTATTTATCAGGTCAAATAGAGGATGTATATGACTAAATTAATCACTACTATTTGTTTCATGATTTCCAAAAGAGTTTATATTGTTAAAAATTGCTGAAAACGTTTCTCCAGCATATAAATAGCATGCCAAACTAAAAATTCAAAGTCAAAACGAGCAGAAATTAATATGAGTATGGTTAAAACCCATATGCTTTCTAAAAGCTAGAATATAATTTGTATTTTGCAGAAGAAAAATTCAAATAAATGTGCACTTGTCAGTTTAATATACATATGCTGATATTTATTCCTTGAAATCTTAATTAATTTTTAGACTTCTTACAGGTTTGATTTCACACACACACACACACATATATATATATATATATATATATATATATATATATATATATATATATATATATATATATATATATATATATATATATATATATATATATATATATATATATATATATATATATATATATATATATATATATATATATATATATATATATATATATATATATATATACAGGTTGGTACCATATATTTCAACCCCCGCTTTTTACATTCACGTTTAACATTCATAAAACAATATTTCGAGAATGACCTCATCCCTGAAAAATGGACCCCTTAAAACAATTATTAGGAGGGGGATCTGAGACATCTTAAATCACAAGTTCATCATTATGCGGTTTTAAACGAAAATATTTTGAACAAGTCTTTTTTTTATGTGTTCTAGTGGACACCAATAGGGGAGCAATGACTCCGGGAGACAAGAAGCCATCAAATGTTGTCTATAAATAAAACAGTAAGATATATTACCATATAATTCTTGGAGAAGAAGCTCCCTGCTCTTGTCCAGACTCCCTCCTCCCCATCTTGAATAATTTCCTGTCGGAGGACCGCCCTTGCACGTCTCCACCATTGTGCCGGTATGCATGTGAATGCAGTATTTATGTTACATTTATTTTCTTTGTCGTTTGGTTCTTCGCCTTCGGCTATTTAATTGCAGCATCTATTCACTTTACAAGCTTGGTTTCAATCAACAATGAACTGCGTCTCACTACAAAACACATTTACAGACATTTGAAAAGCTAAATAATGAGGCAACTGGTCTGCTAATAGAGTGTGCGTCTCGTCATTAGAACACCGTATGTTTTTCTTTTCAAAACATATTATCACACCTATAAGAAACAAAGAAAATATTTTTAAGTCCCTGGGGAAACAGCCAGGTAACTGTATTCATAACATGACCTTTCCAGATGGATTTTGTCGCTCTATCCTATCAGCAAACTTATACACATCATGGCTAAACATTTTAATGACATTTCTAGTGAGACATAGAGTTAATGTCAGCACCCTAGTGACGATTGCTGGAACGTTTATGCTTTAAAACAAACAGTTCAATAATTATCTTGGCGTTGAAAAAACAAGTAATTTTGAGAGTAAGTGACTTTGAAAGTTATTAACAACGAATGGAAAGACTTCAGTTATCGAATATGTGGTATTGAACTTTTCAGAAGGGAAAGGGATTTAGCTCCTAAAACAAACAGTTGAGAAGAAAGGGGGAGGTGGTACAATTTCAATATTATTGTGATGGAGGGAAAGGGGCTAAACGATTTTTGTCCCTGATCCACAAAAACGTCTTGACCCTGTAAGTTTGACCTTTCGTCCCAATTCTTTAAGAATGACTCCCGAAACACTAGTGCTATTTAAACAGAATAAAAACCTTTTAAAGTACTTAAAAGCTTTAGCGCGAAGAGCTAGGGATTGGGGGGGGGGGGAGTAGATCCCCTCACATGCGGAACAATTTCTGTTCGTTTTAAGCTCTTATGTTGCTCCTTATTTTCAATTGAAAAAAAACCCTGTTTTCTTTATCAAACAGTTTGTGGTAACTGTTCGTCTCATTTCATTGTCATAATATCAGCAACAACACATAAAAAATCCCAAGACTAATCAATGTTTGAAAATAAGAGTGCTGTTATTCCCATCCCTCTCAAACCCTCTAAACGGCTTGAGTACCATATGTATTTTACTGAAAACGACGTGTACTTAAAGGTGTGTTGATTTTATTTGTCAAAATGAAATTAATTTTTTTTTTACTGAAAGTAAGGAATTACATTAAAACTTAAAAGGAGCAAAAAATATTTCGTATGTGAAAGGGGCTATCTCCTCCTCAACGCCTCACTCTTTACGCTAAAGTTTGACTCTTTATGATAACTGTACTTTTTAAAACAATGAGAACTTTAGCTTAAAGAGCGAGGCGCTAAGGAGGGGACAGCCCCTTTCATATACAGAATAATTTATGTTCCTTTTAAGTTTTGATGCCGCTCTTTACTTTCAGTTAAGAAAACTTTTTTTTTATTTAATTTCAGGACGTGTTTCAACTAATGCAGGTTCAAATTTGGCTCACCGTGCAGAAAAATTAGAACAAAATTTGCATATTACTTTTGGCAGATTTATTCCGTATATGAAGGGTTGCCACTCCTTAATACCTTATTATTTATGCTACAGCTGATAGCATTAAAAAAAAACTTCATATTATAATTTAACGGCCCAAGGGTTTCACTATTTACGACCCTCACCACAGGGCCTCTGGGGTCATGTCATTCCCACAGGCATATTTGTTAGGTCCTTCAACTACTTTTGAGCAAATTGGCTATCTCAAAATTGTTACCGAATGTCTTTGGAAGGTTTGGGAAGGGGGCGGGGTAGAAAGGATGGGCAAGAGTTGGGCCTGTTTGCCCTCCAACCCTTTTGTCTCTTGAAAAGGACACTATAATATTCAATTTCCAATCCAATCAAACCATCCGAAGTGCTTAGGATCCTCTCTTCCGTATGAAGTGGCTCTACAAAAACAAAAATAAGCATTAGTAGTAGTATGCACGAAGTAGGCACAATGTGCTATTATATTTTTTTCACCAAGGCGATTCACATAGAAGGGATTTTCGTAGAAACTTTAAAGGAGTTCAGTCGGTTGAAAATTTAAAGTTGTAGTCCCCTTTATAATAGTCAATGTGATTGAAGGGCAACCAACCCGCTTCCCCATATCAATCACTTCCCCAAACACATCCAATCAAAATTTTGAGATAGCCATTTAATCGGCATAATTAAAATGTCCAAGGTAATTTTGTCCTTGGGGGCTCCCCGCCCCCCCCCCCCCACAACCACAGCCCTCGGGCCAAGGGCCATAAGTTATGCTACTTCTCCATTACTAACATACAAGGTTATTATACCCCGGGTGGTCGCATAAACAACCACCCCGTTCAGTAATAGAAGGAGCCTCATTTAATTAGAAATTATAATTTCTAGTTTCCTTTTAAGAGTCATTAAATTAATAAAAACAAGTTTTTTTTTTAACTGAAAGTTAGGAGCGTTGTTAAAACTTAAAACGAACAGAAATCGCTCTTTACGCTAAAGTTTTTATTGTTTAAGAAAATAGAGTTGTGGGAAAGTCAAACTTTAGCGTAAAGAGTGAGGCGTTGAGGAGGAGACATCCCTTTTCATATACGGAATAATTTCTGTTCGTTTTAAGTTTTAACAATGCTCCTTACTTTCAGTTAAAAAACTTTTAAAAAAGTTTTGAGCACTTTCATGTAGTCGCTTCACTGACCAAGTTTCACATCCATAATAAAAGGATTGTTCGAACCAAAGCAAGGTTGTGTCAAACTTCAGTTCGTACACTAATTTCAAGCCTGTTACAATGGTTTTCTGATGTAAGCAAAGACCCTCTGTGTTTTTCGCAATCGCTGTTGCATATCGGCGTTTGAAGATCCATCAGTACAAATCTGGGAGCGAAGGTACTGAAGCTGTCGACCTGATCCAACTGTACGTGATTTACAGTGAAAGAGGATC
Organism: Artemia sp. Qi Xiang Cuo; assembly: GCF_049724085.1. Taxonomy (NCBI): domain Eukaryota; kingdom Metazoa; phylum Arthropoda; class Branchiopoda; order Anostraca; family Artemiidae; genus Artemia; species Artemia sp. Qi Xiang Cuo. The sequence continues at coordinate 65,224,556 of NC_142804.1, forward strand.
AGAGTGATTTATTGCAATAAATTTGGTCTTCCATGTAATGACCTTCAAGTCAATGCGATCTGCCCAAGTAGCCAAATCATTGTGCATAGTTTGAGCTTTCATTGTTTGAGTTTGACCTTTGAGAACTCCAGCATCATCAGCGTATTCAAGGTCTCCAAGTGAAAGGTTCTGTCCAATTTGGACTCCTGGATAAGAAGATAGTGCATTTTCAAGCACCTATTCAATACAGTAGGTAATCAGAGTTGGAGACAGGACGCAACTTTGTTTTGCTCCAGACTCAACTGCGAATTCTTTAGTCTCTTCTCCATAAACTCGAACTTTGTTCATTGACCCCCTGTAGTATGCTTTAAGCATTTCGACAAATTTTAGGGGCATTTCCTTATTTTATAGAATTTTCCGAAGTTTTTGGCGAGCGATCGGGTCGAAGGCGGAAATAAAGTCCAGAAATATCCCAATCAGGGGCAAATTACACCTTTCAAACTACTAGAGTGCAAAAATATTGTCAGCACAGCCTATACCAGGATGGAAACCGACTTGGTTTTCATGGGTTCTTTTCTCCCTTTCCCTCTTGATTCCTTGAGAATCTGGTAGAGCTTGCAGGCGTCATGAGCACGTGCTGCTTGACAAAACAGTCGCTTCTTACATTTCACTATGGTCTAGACGAGCAGAGCGCTTTACCTGTCTGCGAAACTCTTTCATGACGTCTTTAGGGACGCTCATCTTTTTCCTTCACTCTTTGACTAATGACAGGGTTCTAGCGGTAGTCCAGTGACGTTCTTTCACTTTCGTTCGGCCTAGGATCACTTCAGTAATCTCTGTCATCACTGTTTTGAAGCTCTCCCATCTTTGCTCAGAGTCGCGGTTTTCCTCCTCATTCAAGCTTGGGGCATCAAAACGTGTCGTTAGCTCCATGTTTAGAGTTTTCCAAACTTTGTTATCTTGCAGCTTATAAATTTCGATTCGGGCTTTTGGTTTATTCTTTCTCTCAGATTTAAGACGAAGTAGGATTTTTGCAAGGACTAGCTTGTGATCGGACGCCAATTTTGAGCGTGTGTCCGCACCGTTATAAGAGTGTGAGTCTATTACTAAACTTCTCCAACGTTGGTGGACGAGAATGAAGTCAATTTGCGCGTTAGTAACACCGTCATTGGAATTTTACATCAATAGATGGTTTGGCTTGTGCTGAAATATAGTGTTGGTTCATTAGGGCATAGATGGACAGTCTTTGTTCATTTTCACATCTATGCCCCAGTCCGAATTTCCAAGGACTTAGGTAGGGGTATCAGACAGACCATCTCTCGCGTTGAAGTCCCCAACAGCAATCACGTAGTCTCATGCAGCAACTGAGGAAGACCCTTGTTGCAATTCCGCATAGAATCCATCCTTAGCGGTGACTGTGGCTTCACGAGTAGGGGCGTATGCGGAGAGAATGGGAACATTCGCAGGGCGTCCCTTAAGTCCAATCATAGCCAGTCGGGGAGAAACAGGATCCCACTCAAGAAGTATGTTCCGGTTCTTTGGTTCATAATGATACGAAGATCATGGAGGCCCGAGTTATCGTTTACTCCAGAGTAGAAAAAGTGGAACTATTGTAACGTTTCGAGTGCTTTAATTACTGTTGAGCCAAAACCCGAGATTCTGGCCTCAGAAACGCATAATATGTCAGTCATGTAACTTTCCATCTCATGGACAAGGAGAGCTTGAGTACCTTCCTGCTTAAAAGATCTGACGTTCCAACAACCAATAGTTATTCTTGATTTTGCTTGTTTTATGACTGTTGTTGGTTGTCCAACAGACATGGCTTGTTGATTTTTTGACTATTGATTGTTGAACGTCAGATCTATTAGACAAGTAGATACGCAAGCTCTCCTTGTAAAATTTTAAAACTTTTAAAATTGTAATTGTAAAACTTGTAAACCTAGTACAACTATAAAAATGACAACTATGTTTATGCATCCCTGAACATATACACAAACAAATTAAAAAAAAATTTACCATATTAAAAAAACCTTTAAATTTGAACAGTTAAAGTAGCAAGAATAGTGCAAACAAAATCATTTTGTTTGAATTCGTTAAGCCCAAACTTACACAGCCGTATAGTCTACTACTACTACTGCTACTACTACTAAGAACTCACTGCAGCACCAAGCCCCCTGAGCCCAACACAGCTACGCACGCTCATCTTCCATCCAAATCTATCCAAAGCATCCTCTCTTTACGCCCTCCCAAGAAGTTCCTATTTCCCTTAAATCTTTCATAGCAAATCCTCCCCCCCGTTCGGGATGACCTCCTTTTCATTTGGTCATGCATCGGTATTCAAGCATTTTGAACTGTAAAACAGCAATTTGGCCCGAACAGGACCAAAATGTTATCGAGCAAAATCCTGACAACTAGTGAAATAGTGTATATGTAGGCTGCAGCGTCGTATACCATTCCTCTCTAACCAGACGGCCAGTCCATTCGAAATAAATCACTATTATAAACAGTGTATCATAGGCAGCGCAATAGAGCTGTCTAATTAAAGAACGATGTTCGCACAACGCATTTCTTTTCTTTTAGACCAGGGCACTTCGTATCGAAAGAGTTGTCGTAGAAACTTCGAAAATGGCTCATTTGATTTGAAATTGGAAGGGCTTGTACCCTTTTTAATAATCGTAAGTGATTGGAGGGAAACTAACACCCCTTCCACGCCCACCATTTCCCCAAACACATCCAATAAAAATTTTGAGATATTCATTTTGTTCAACGTAGTTGAAAAGTCCAGAAATTATGTAATTGGGGATGACACCCCCCCCCCAATAACTCTCAAGGTAAGTGGTTTAACTTATGCCCTGGGGTCATATGAGGTTTTTATAGAAAGCGTTGTCGTAAAAACTTCAAAAAGGGCTCATTCGATTGGAAATTGAGAAGACTATTGCCCTTTTTAAACTATGAAGACCATTGCCCGTGATCAAAGGGCAAATGGCCCCCCAAGCCCATCATTTCCCCAAACACTTCCGGTCAAAATTTTGATATTTTGATTTGAGCCATTTTTGTTCAACATAGTTGAAAGGTCCAAAAATTATGTCTTTGACGATGACAACCCCCACACAACCCTAAGGGCAAGGGTTGTAAGTTATGCCCTTGGGGTATATAAGGCTTCTATAGAAAGCATTGTCATAGAAACTTCAAAAAGAGTTCATTCAATTGGAAACTGAGAGGACTAATATCCTTTTAATAGTTGAAAGTGATGGGAAGGCAAATGTCTCCCCCCCCCGCGCCCATCATTTCCCCAGACACTTCCGATCAAAATTATGATATAGCCATTCGGTTCAACGTAGTTGAAAGGTCCGGAAATTATGTCTTTGAAGATGACAGCCACTCCATAGCCCTCGGGGCAAGGGTTTTAAGTTATGCCCTGGGGGCATATAAGGTTTTTATAGAAAGTGTGGTAATATAAACTTCAGAGGGGGTTCATTGGATTGGTAATCAGAAACTCTAGTGCCGTTTTCGAGAGTCAAAGTGATTGGAGGGCAGCTGCCCCCCCCCCCTACACACGTTGTATTTTCCCAAAATTGCATCTAATAGAAATTTTGAGATGGCCATTTTATTTGAAATAGTCCAAATATCATATAACAAGGCTTTTGGGGTTGCAACAAACCCCCAGAGCCTGGGGGCAAGGGTTGAAAGTTATGCCCTGGGGGCATTTAAGGTTTTTATGGAAGAGATATTTATATAGACTTTAGAGGAGGCTCATTTTGTTAAAAATTGGAAGTTCTAGTTCCCTGTTAACAGCCTGTGACTGAGTGAAAACAGCTAATTTGTTGGTCAACTAATATTCGAACTAAGTTTTTGATAGTGCAAATGTCTGAGATTATATATTGGGTCACCTGCCTGCCTGACACTCTACGTAGTTGAGGCCCTTTAAACGCTTGTTTTCCTGTCATTCCACGCAAATTAACGGTCCGGTATCAATTCTAAACTCTTGGTTGACCTCCATAAGACCACGGGCGGGTATGTCTTGTTTGCCTTTCATTCCAGGCGATCTAACGGTCCTATGTAAATTTAAAATTCTTGGTCAACCTGCCTGAGACTCTAGGCGAGCGTGCCTTTCCAAAAGCTAACACACAAGTATTTTCCAAAAAGAGAGTCTGCCAACTTGCACACTTTTCGTGTGAAATGCACTATTTTTTTTCATGGCACTCTTTCACACCACGGACCGGATTTGCACTCTTTTTGCCCATTATTTGCTCTTTGCACTCTTTTTTGCACACTTTTATGAAATGATGATAGAAAAAGTATTTAGCGAAATAAAAAATTAAAATTAAACTATTTAAGCGCAAAAGATAGAACAGCTAGCCGGTATGATCTTTGTTATCTATGCCCGGGCCGTCCCCCAGGCCCCTTTCTCGTGTTTTCAGCCATTTAATAATAAGTAGATCAAAGCATAGAAAACCAGTGAAAACGTGGTAAATTCAAATCAAGTTTTATAGAAGGAAGTTGAAAGCTGTTGGGCACAACTGTTCTTCATGGAAATGGAAAAGTGAGCATGAAACTTGAACTAAGGCGATGTAGAAGCAACAACCAAAATTAACCTACTAATGTCTAATCTCAAACTGATAAAATTCTGCTAAGACTTTAGGCCTGTGCACCATTTCAAAGCGTGAATGATCCATATTTTCTTGTGATAGCCATTGTTTCTGGAATAAACATCTTATCCTACCAGCCAGGGGTCCAAGAATTTGGTTTGGATGGGACCCACAGGGGCGTCCTGAGGCTCTGTTTATTGGGGGGGGCGATCTTTGTAAATTTGACCGAATCGCTATTTTATTTATGCCAAATTTTCTGCAGAAATCAAGAATTTTGCTAAATTTCAGCCGATTTTGCAAAATTTCTGCCGAAATTTTTGCCTTCGGCGAAAATTTTAGCGACTGTTAAAAAAAGTTGGAGGGGTGGTGCGCCCCTCTCCCCCCCCCCCTCGGGACACCCCTGGGAACCCATACTATCAAAATGATATAAAAGGGTAAATTGGGAAAATATGGGGTAGCCTAAAATTGTAGTTTAGACTTTAGACACTTATTGCTACATTGGAAAGCAGTTGAGTTAGTTGACTGACATTTTCAGAAATGAATCCAGGGCCAAAAATATTCGAGCCAATTGAAAATGACAATGAAAAATGGGCAAACATTGAGCAGTTCATATTTTTGACCTATAATGAAAGTGAACATACCACTCGATGCCTTTTCATATGCTCTTTCCGAATATAATAATCGTTTTTGGCGCAGATTCACTTCACCCCACCCGAATATATCAATTCAGGGTATATATTTACACATTGGGATGGGGGTGGGGGTAAATTTCAAACTTACCTCTAAAGTCAGAAATACACCCTGAATCCAAATTTAACATTTCTTTGCGTCAGAAATAAATTTTACAAGCCCCCCCCCCCTAATGAGTAAATATATAACCTAGGGGTTGGGAGTAAAGATAATTTACGCCAAAAGCATTTAGTATATTTGGAAAGAACATAAGAAAAGGCGTCGAGTGGTATGTTTACTTTACTCATAAGTCAATAATATGAACTGCTCAATATTTACCAAAAAATGAACAATATAGAGCCAAAAAGACAGGTATACTAAAAAAATGATCCTTTTCTGTGGATGCTTGAATAATTCAGGCCTGTCTTAGGTTTGATAAGATTTTTAAAGACTCAAATTTCAGTTGGGGGAGGGAGAAAACTGTGCCCAGGTATTAAAATCATCCACATCCATTTCGCTTGCTGAATCAAACAGTTCGTGGTAACAAACTGTAAGTAAGGAGCGACCCGGCTCAATGGTAACCGAAACTCTAGAAAACGATTTTTTGATTCAAATAGATACACCAAAAAATCAGATTTTAATGCTGATTTCAAATATATAAATTTCATTAAGTTTAGTTTTATTCATCAAAAGTTATGGGCCTGAGCAAATTTGGATGATGTTTGAAAAAAGGGGGAAAGACCCCTTAAAATTTATAAAACCTTAATGAAAATCACACCATCTTATTCCACGTATCCGAGAACCCTACTGTAGAGGTTTCAAGCTCCTATCTACAAAAATATGGAATTTTGCATTTTTTGCCAGAAGAAAGATCACGGGTACGTGTTTATTTGTTTTTTTTTTTGTTTTTTTTCCCAGGGGTGATCGTATCGACACAGTGGTCCTAGAATATCGTGGGAGGGCTCATTGGAATGTAAATTAAAAGTTCTAGTGCCCTTTTTAAGTGACCAAAAAATGGAGGGCAACTAGGCTCCCTCCCACGCTCATTTTTTTCCCAAAGTCACCCGATCAAAATTTTGAGATAGCCATTTTGTTCAGCATGTTCAAAAATATTATAAGTATGTCTTTTAGGATGACTTAATCCTCCGAAGTTCCAAGGGGGTGGGCTGAAAGTTATGAACTTTACCCAATATTAACATATAGTATTGGTTATTGGGAAGTACACAGAGGTTTTCAGGGGAAATTTTTCTTGGTAGTGGGGGAGGGTCGGGGGTTATGTGGGAGGATCTTTCCATGAAGGAAGTTTTCATGGGGGAAGGGTCATTGCTATGAAGGGGACGCCGGACTTCCCAGCATTATTTAATAAAAGATCAGAAATTAAATATAAAAAACAAGTTTTTCAACTGCAACAGCAGCAACATCAAAAATTTAAACCGACAGAAAATATTACATATATGATTGGGTTCACCCCCTAGTCAATACCTCGCTCTTTCAGCCAAAGATTTTTTAGTACTTTCATAAGAGCTATTTATTCTAATTAACGGCCTTTGTGATTAAGCGGTCATTTTTAAAGAATTGGAACAAAATTTGAACTTTCGCTTAAAGAGCAAGGTATTGACTAGGGGGCGAACCCCCTAATATACGAGCCCCCTAAAAAATATATGAATATAGAAGTTCGTTACGTAAGTTAATTCGTAAGTTACGTATATTTATTACTAATAAAAACGTTCGTAAATAAAATTAAAAGTTTCGAGAAAAGTTGGGGTTAATCTAAACTTTTTGGGGTTAACCCCAAAAAGTTGGGGTTAATCTAAGTTCACATAGAGTAGCATGCACCTATAAGTGAAATAATATTCAACCCCACTTTTTGGATATCTCTCTCACTATGACTCGGGGGTGGGGTCGTGTCAAAAAACCAGAAGGGTTGAACTAGTGGCGTGTTAAGTAGGGTACATTTTGTTCACTGTGTAGGAATCAGTGGAGAATCCCCGCTCGTGTGGAAAGATGCCAAGGAAAGGCAAGTAATTTGTCTCTTTGTGTCTGTTGTGTCTCTGTGTTTTGTCCTCTCACTGTGTGAGTGGACTCTGTGTGTGTGTGTGTGTCGTCTCTCTGCTTGTGTACTCTCTGGGTATGTGTCGTATCTGTGTGTGTGTGTTGTCTCTGTGTGTGTTTGTCTCCTCTCTCTGTGTGAGTGGACTCTGTGTGTGTGTGTGTCGTCTCTGTGCATGTGTCCTCTCTGTGGGTGTTGTGTGTGTGTGTGTGTTGGCTCGTGAGGGGATCAAACCCTCGACCTTCGCGTTATTAGCACGCCGCTCTAGCCAACTGAGCTAACAAGCCATTAAGAATATTAACTAAACAAAAACAGTATTATGAATTTTTTTAGGCAGAAAAATCACGTAACCCCGTCTAAATTTTTTATTCATAATTTCTTTAATTAAATTTCTTGGTACTTTCAAATTATTTTAGTTGAAAATGTGGAGTTTTCATACTGCTCACTTTTTTGCAGGGGAGGACCCAGCGGGGAATCCCCGATCATGTGGACAGGTGTCAAGGACAATCATGCACGTATCTTGTAGTTTAAAAACGTGCTTAATCACGTTTCTTGAATGATTCAAAATTAACTTTGAAAAATCAATAAAATGTAACTGTGACAGGGTAAACCACAAGCAAACACTACTGAAATAGTCCAACTCTTGCATTTCAACGATAGAAATTCAAAATGAACTTTGAAAAATCAAGAAAATTTAACTGTGACATGCTAAACCACAACGAAACACTACTGAAATATTACAAATCTTGCATCTTAACTAAAAAAATTCAAAATGAACTTTGAAAAATCAAGAAAAAGTAATTGTGAAAAGGTAAAACACAACCAAACACTACTGAAATATTCTAACTCTTGCATTTTAACGGCAAAAATTCAAAATCAACTTTGAAAAATCATGAAATTGTAACTGTTACAAGGTAAACCACAACAAAACACTACTAAAATATTCAAAATCTTGCATTTCAACGAAATAAATTCAAAATGAACTTTGAAAAATCAAGAAAATGTAACTGTGACAAGGTAAACCACAACCAAACACCACTGAAATATTCCAACTCTTGCATTTCAATGAAAAAAATTCAAAATGAACTTTGAAAAATCAAGAAAATGTAGCTGTCACATGGTAAACCACAACCAATCACTCTAACACTTAGATTTTGTTAAAAGAATTTGCTACTTACTTACAATTTTTTCATAATTTCTTGAATGAAATTTCCGTATTGCATATCCAAGAGTTGACTTCAAGAAAGAAATTGTTAATTACTGAGAATTTTTTCATAATTTCTTGAATTAAATTTATAAATCGTGTATATAAGTTAAAATTTTTTGTGATAAAGAGAAAAAAAAGTTACATACTTGCAATTTTTTCATAATTTATTGAATGAAGTATCTGTACTGTTTATTAAGGATGTGACATCAATAAAGAGTTTTCTAATTACTTACAAAAATTTTAATAATTCATTGAATTAAATTTCCCTATTGTGTATACACGAGATGACTTCAAGGAAGAAATTTTTACTTACTTAGTCTTTTATAATTATTTATTGAATTAAATTTCTACATCGTGTATCTAAGTATGACGTTGTGTATCCAAGAGTTGACTTCAAGAAAGAAATTGTTAATTACTGAGAATTTTTTAATAATTTCTTGAATGAAATTTCTACATCATGTAGCTCAGTGAAATTTGTTTGTGATAATGAGAAAAAAAGTTACTTAATTTCGATTTTTTCATAATTTCTTGAATAAAGTATCTGTACTGTATATCCAAGAGTTGGAATCAATAAAGATTTTGTTACTTACTTACAAATATTTTCTTAATTTTTTGAATGAATATTGCATATTGAGTATCAGAGAGTTGACTTCAAGAAATAAACTGTTACTTAATTAGAATTTTTCAATAATTTATTGAATTAAATTTCTACATCAAGTAGATAAGTAAAAATTGTTTGTGATAAAGAGAAAAAAAAAAGTTACTTACTTGCGATTTTTTCATAATTTCTTGAATGAAGTATCTGTACTGTATATCCAAGAGGTGAAATCAATAAAGAGTTTGCTACTTACTTACAAATATTTTCATAATTCCTTGAGTGAAATTTCCGTATTGTGTATCCACGAGATGACTTCAAGAAAGAAATTGTTACTTACTGAGTCTTTTTTCATAATTTCTTGAATTAAATTTCTACATCGTGTATCTAAGAATGAAATTGTGTAGCCAAGAGTTGATTTCAAGAAATAAATTTTTACTTACTGATAATTTTTCAATAATTTATTGAATTAAATTTCTACATCATGTAGCTAAGTGAAAATTGTTTTTGATAAAGAGAAAAACGAGTTAATTAATTACAATTTTTTAATAATTTGTTGAATAAAGTATCTGTACTGTATATCCAAGAGGTGAAATCAATAAAGAGCTTGTTACTTACTTACAAATATTTTCATAATTTCTTGAATGAAATTTACGTTTTGCGTATCCTAGAGTTGACTTCAAGAAAGAAATTGTTACTTACTGAGAATTTTTTAATAATTTCTTTAATTATATTTATAAATAATTTAGCTAAGTGAAAATTGTTTGTGATAATTAGAAAAAAAGTTACTTACTTGCGATTTTTTCATAATTTCTTGAATGAAGTATCTGTACTGTATATCCAAGAGGTGAAATCAATACTTAGTTACAATTTTTTCATAATTTCTTGAATGAAAATTTCTGTATTGTGTATCCAAGAGGTGACTTCAAGAAAGAATTTGTTACTTACTTACTTACAATTTTTTTCATAGTTTCTTAAATGAAGTTTCTGCATTGTGTATCCATGAGGTAACTTCAAGAAAGAGTTTGTTACTTACTTAGAATTTTTTCATAATTTATTGAAATAAATGTATTTTTTTTTATACATCTGGTGAATTCAAGAAAGAATTTGCTACTTACTTACAATTTTTTCATAATTTCTTTAATGAAATTTCTGTATTGCGTATCCAAGAGGTGACTTCAAGAAAGAATTTGTTACTTACTTATAATTTTTTCATAGTTTCTTAAATGAAGTTTCTGCATTGTGTATCCAAGAGGTGACTTCAGGAAAGAGTTTGTTACTTGCTTACAATAGAACTATTCTAAAGAATAAAGACGGGTTAAGCTTAAATATATTTATTGCTTAAACTTATTGAAATATAGCTCAAAGAGAAACACAAAGCCCAAGGAAACAAACACATCTCAAAGAGACACAAACAGCACAAAGAGACAAACGTAGACAAAAAAGACTCAGAAACCCCAAAAAAGACGCACAGTCCATCGAGACACACAAAGCATAAGGAGACACACACATCAAAAATAGATACAAACAGATCAAAGATACACATACATATCAAAGAGACTTACATGGCCAAAAGAGACGAACACATCCAACATAGAGACACACAGCCAAACACGACACACACAGCCAAAAGAGTCACACACAGACCTTAGAGATTCAAAATACCCAAAGATAAATACAGCCTAAAGAGACACACACTGCCCAAATAGACAAACACAGCCAAAAGAGACATACACACAGACCGAAGACACACACAAAGCCCAAAGATACACAAACACAGCACAAAGAGACACAAAAAAACACAAACAACCAAACATACCCATACAGAACAAAAATATTAATACACACCAAAGAGACACACATTGCCCCAAAGACACATACAAGACCACTAAGAGACACAAACATTAAAAATAAACACAGACACACAAATCATATTCAAACTTACCAAAGACAAATAGAGCCAAAAGAGAACCACACAGACAAAAATGACTCAAACAGACCAAAGAGACACACATAGCCCAAAGAAACACACACAGCTCAAAAAAACACAAGCCCAAACATACAAAAACAGCCCACAAAAGACTCAACCACCTCAAAGAGACACAAACAGAACAAAAAGACTAAAACACTCCAACGATACACACAGCCAAATGACACGAAAAAAGCCAAAAGAAACACACAGACCAAAAAAAAAACACACGCCAAAACATACCAATAAAAATCAAAATATTAAAACGTCCCAAAGAGTAACACATATCCCAAAGAGGAATACACGACCCCTAAGAGAAACAAACATCCAAAAGATAGACACACAGACAAAAATTACTCAAACAGAACAAATAGATACACATATCAAAAATACACACCCCCCCCAACAATAGACAGAAGCACAAATAGACAAACACAGATCAAAAAAATACACAAACAGCCAAAAGAGACAAAAATATTCAAAGTACACAAACAGCTCAAAGAGACAAAAACACATACCAAACGCACTCAAACATATCAAAGAGTCATACACACCAAAGAGAAACTAGACGATAAAATCCACATGAGAGACAAAAATCCCGAAGATACGCAAACAGCCAAAAGAGGCACACACCGACCATAAAGATTCAAACAACCAAAAGATACATACTGCCGAAAGAGATACTTACAGACCAAAGAGACAAACATAGTATCAAGAGAAATACATACAGTTAGAAGAGACACTCAAAGCCAAAAGAGACACACACAGACCATAGAGAAACACACAGCCAACACATGAACAACACCGATACAAACGGTTCAAACATCTCAAAGAGACCCACACACAGCCCAAAAAGACTCAAAAAGCTCAAAGAGACACACAGCCCATTGAGATACGAGACGAACACATCCAACAGAGAGACACAACGCCTTTAGAGACGCAAACAGCCAATAGAGTCCCACACAGACCATAAAGATTCAAACTGCCCAAAGAGACATACAGCCTAAAGAGACACACACATCCCAAAGAGACACACACACAGGCTAATGAGGAATACATGCTTTTCTAATAGACACTAACCCCCAAAAGAGACAAACCCACCCCCAAAAGACAAAAAACATGACCAGACAGACACATACATACAAACGAGACACACAGTGCCAAACGAGACCAACATGGCATATAAGATAAAAACATAGCAAATTTATACATACACACACAAAAACACGCCAATACATACAAACAGATTCAAACGCCCCAAAGCGACACACATAGCCCAAAGAGTCACATACGACTACTAAGAGACACAAACAGCAAACAGAAAGACACCCACAACAAAATGACACAAACAGACCAAATATACACACATACCCAATAGAAACTGAAACAGCCCCAAATGCACAGAATCAAAAAGACACAATAATCCCACAAAAAAAAGACTAAAATAGCTACAAAGATAAACAAACAGATCAAAAAGACACAAACAGACCAAATATACACACAGACCCAAGAGACGCAAAAAGACAAAAGAAAAACACACAGCCCAAATAGACACGCACAGACACAAAAAATGCTCACACATCGCAAACAGACACACACACAGAACAAAAAGACTCAAACACCACAAAGAGACACACAGCCCAAAGATATACACACATTCTCTAGAGACACAAACAGCTAAAAGAGACACAGACAGGACAAAGAGAAACACAACTCAAAGAGACAAACACAGACCTAAAAGACTCAAACAGCCCAAAGATACACATACAGACCAAAGAGTGACGCAAAGCTCAAAACGACACAAACAGCCAAAAGAGGCACATATAGACCATAAAGAGTCAAACGTTCCAAAGAGACACACAGCCTAAAGAGACACACACTGCCCACAGTCCCCCCTTGTTCAACTTACTCCATCCCTTTAACTGAACACCTTGATCACAGACACCTTGTAATACTTAACAACATGTCTCCTTTCCTATCGATCTAATTACCAGTCGTGAAAATCCAAACACAGTAAATCCCCAACGCGGTGCCTGTTCGATAATATTTAAATTGAAAAGACTACCCACATTATCACGTGTGTATACTACAGTGCATAACCCCTCCACCTCCTCAGATTTGCAAATCCCAAGAGCCCCTTTTTTGCAAATGTTAATCAACCATTTCTGATTCGTCGTTAGGTATTTTTCAAATTTATAGCAAATTAACTCAGTGAGTAGCACCTTTGGGGTTGTCTTAACTTTTAATAAGTGTAATCCTTTTTTTCTCCATAGATAAAATCAATCTCTAATGATTATTTTTAAGTATATATTTACATTTATTTATCTCATGACAGCATTTTGGTTTTAGGTTTACCACTAAAAAAAGACATTGAACTTTGAAATTACTCATACCAGAAAAAACGGAAGTGCTGGTCGTCCACTAGCCCCAGCTTTTCCACTTGAGACATTGCACCAACAGTGCCGTTTTTAGTGCCGTTTTGAAGTTGCTGATGGTTGAATTTATAGGAAGAACGTAGATATGAGTAATATATTTTATACGAGCTACTAAAAATCTGTATAGATACCTGCGATACCAATACGTCCAAAAATAATACGTCCGATACCGATACATTGTGCAGCCGTTTCCCCCGGGGGCTTGGAGGGTCATAATATCACCAACATCAAATATATTTGACTCTAGCAATGTCACTTGTACGCGTCAAATCTATTAAGTATCTGATGTAAGCACCCAATTCTTTAATTACCCGTGAGACATTCTTAAGCATCGCAATACCCTTACGCTAATACCTTTTCACAAAAAATTCGCAAATCTCGTAAACTAAAGAAGTAATTACCCTTTTCAAGAACATTACTCGTTCTATTAATGAAATCCATGAAACGAATAGCCAAGTTTAAAAAAAAAAACCTACTACTCAACTCAAATATTAATGATAACGGATTGCATTAATCCTCTTGACAAAGAGTGTAATGACCTGCAAAATTAACAGAAAAAACAGTTTGGTACGGAGGTCTGCGCAAAATGGTACCTTGGTATATACTCATATAAAATTTTTATGAAATGGGTGGTCGTATGAACTTCAGATAAAGTTTCATTTGATTTAAAATTGGAAGTTACAGTGCCCCTTTTAAGAGTCAAAAATGATTTGAGAGCAACCACCCCCCCCCCCACGCTCATCCTTTCCCCAAAGACATTAAATCAAAATTTGAAGATAGCAATTTTGTTCATTGTAGTTGAAGGGTCTGGGAATTGTGTCTTTGAGGAAGACACCCCGCCCCCAGAGCTCTCAGGACAAGGGCTGCAAGTTATGTCCTGGGGGCATATAAGGTTTTTATAGAAAGGGTAGTCGTACATATTTCGGAGGATACTCATTCGATTGGTAATCAGAATTTATAGTGTTCTTTTTAACGGTCAAAATGATCAGAGGGCAGCTACCCCCCCCCCCCCCACACGTCGTGTATTCCCATAATGCATCCGATAGAAATTTTGAGACACTCATTTTATTCAAAATAGTCCAAAGATCATATTGCAAGTATTTTGGGGTTGATACAAACCACCAGAACCTGGGGATGAGGGTTGTAAGTTAAGCCACGGGGGCATTTAAGATTTTGGAACGGTTGTTTAACATTAGAAGTGGCTCATTTGGTTGAAAATTGTAAGTTCTAATTCTCTTTTAAGAGTCAAAAGCGATGGAGGGCATCTAGCCCCCTCCCCTCTCCGACATCCCCTTTTTTCCCCATACGTATCTGATTGAAATTATTAGGTATCGATTTTGTTCAAAATAGTCCAAAGAACATATATAAACATGCCTCTAGGGTTGACACCCCCCCCCCGAAGCCCTGGGGCTTGGGTTGTTAGTTATGCCGAGAGGGCATGTAAGGTTTTTATGGAACGGCCGGTCGTGTCAACTTCAGATGGGGCTCAATTGATCTGAAATTGGAAGTAATAGTGTCCTTTGGGAGTAGCCAGTGGTGGTTTTGAGTGGTTTGAGAGTAGCCAGCACCCCCGCCCCCTCCACACCCATCATTTCCCTTAACACCTCCAATCATAATTTGAAGATAACAATTTTGTTCCTCGTAGTTGAAGGGTCTAGAAATTATGTCTCTGAGGAAGATACCCCCCCCCACAGCTCTCAGGGCAAGGGTTGTAAGTTATGCCCTGGGGGCATATAAATTTCTCATAGAAAGTGTTGTCGTATATGCTTTGAAGAGGTCTCACTGGATTGTTAATCAGAAGTTCTAGTGGCCTTTTTAAGAGTCAAAGTGATCGGAGGGCAGTTACCCTCCCCCCCCACACACCCACACGTCATCTTTTCCCGAGATGAATCCAATAGAAATTTTATGATATATAGTCCTTTTATTCAAAGTAGTCGAAAGATCATATAACAAGTTTTTTGGGATTGATACAAACCGCCAGGTTCTGGGGGCAAGCATATTTGCCTGCCACATACTAAGGTATTGGTTGATCGATTTTCCTGTGGAGAGGGGTACCTAAGCCTCAGAAAAGGGTTTTAGACAGACCTAGTTTTTCAAAATTTCAACGAGAGATGCTTAAGGTGAATTGAATGCATTAAGGATTTTAAAATTCAATTCAAAAGATTAAGGATTTAACTTTTGAAATCCCTTCTTAGGGAAGAATATAAAATTGGCACCCTGACATTTTTGGCCTGAAAAAAAAATATCTAGACGGGTCACGATTTTGAGAAAATTCTTTTAGAGCCCTAATTTTAGAGAAAAATTCATATGAGTGACGCCATATTTATGAGCACATTTCAAGAGCATAAATTACATCATTTCCGCCCTAGGAGTGGTCGTGCAGTTTTTAGTATTATGACACAGTATCGAAACTGTTTGACTGTTGAATAAGGAATGTGTTATTTTAGCGTCTGTAGGATAAAGGATAGAGAGAGAAAAATTATCCCTTCCACAAGGGTGGACTACCCCCGCTTAACCCCTACTCAAAACGCCAAAATTTGAAATTTATTTCCCCATTATTTCAAGAACGACTGCTTGAAAAATTCAACAAATAAGAATTGCGGGAATAGCTCATTTCGAGATCGGTGAATAATGTTACAGGCTCTCCCAAGATAAACTGTTGTTGAGGCAACTGTTTCTTCAATTATGTTTCAGATTCGCAACAAAGCTTCTTTGACAGATTAATTATAGTAACAGGTTTATTTAATAGCATTTTCCCAAGTCGTAAAGCCATTCGAAGTAAATTCTTCTTTCTTGTGTTAATCCTTATGTTTTCTTCGGGTCTTTTCGTCGGAATTTTGTTTGCATATTATTGTAAAAGCCTGGCAAATTGTCTTTTTTCCAAGGATAGGGAATTGTTTTCTTTCAGATTAGGGGAATTCCATAGGCATTTATTATAAAACTAACATTTTTTTTAAATCTAAAAGCTGAATTGTTTGCTGTTTACCGAGAATTTAGTTTTCGTACTACAATGATGGAATAATTAAAGTGATTGAATGCAATTATTTAAGATGGCAAAGTATGAGGATTTAAAAAAAAAATAGACACTCACCCTTCTGGATGCAGTTTAATTTTAAAAAAAATATTACCAAGTAAGGACTTTATCTAAGATTATTTGATCTATTTGTACAGAGGAAAATAGGATTTTAAATACGACTACTAGTAATACTACTACTACTAGTACTACTACTAACAACTCATCGCAGTACCGAGCCACTTGAGGCCAACACAGCTGCACACGCTCCTCCTCCATATCATTTTATTCAAAGCCTCCTTCTTTACACCCTCCCAAGAAGTTCTGGGAGGGAATTCTCACTTCTGGGAGTTTTCATTTCCCTTTAATCTTTCTTTTAGACATCCTCCCACCCCAACTACGGACGATCTACTTTCCGCTTAGCCCTAGACGGTTGGCCGAAAACGACAATCTTTGGCAATCTGTCAAGCTTTATCTACAGAACGTGTCCTGTACATCTCAACCTTTCTCTCACTATAGCCCTAGAAAGTGGGATTGAACCACACTATTCGTACAGCGTACTGCTTGAAATATGGTCAGTCAGCCGGGTACCGAAAAGGCAATTTCTCTAGCAAACATCTAGAAAATATCTAGCAAATCATCGTCTGTTTTTTGGAGCGACCATGCTTCATAACCATATTTGACCACTATCGTCATTGTAGCTTCCAATATTCTAATCTTGATTTGCAGACTTATCTTCCTATTTTTCCAAACGTTTTTTAGACTTCTAAAAAAAAACCTGAGTCTTGGCTATTCTGCTTCTAACATCCTCACTGTTCCTACCGTCTTTACTAATAATACTACCAAGGTAGGGAAAGTTGCCTACTTCATCAATCTTTTGGTTACCGAATGTTACCTTTTCATCTTCACTGACTCCTAGCCATAGCGACCTAGTCTTCTTAACATTAATTTTCAAACTTATTCTAGCACCCTGAACTCGCAAAACCTCTAAAAGTTCATTCATTTTGCTCATACTTTCATCTAAGATGTTTAAATCATCAGCAAAATCTAGGTCCAAGAAAGTTTTTCTTCCCTATCTGATTCCCTCTTATTGCCTTTCCTTTGCTCCCTAAGACAAAGGCGATCCAAATGATCCATATAAATGGGGATAGAACACAATCCTGCTTAATACGAAACCAGCTACTAACCTCATTTCCTATCTTAGCCAAAGTAGTCTTCTTGTCGTACATAGAACTAATCACTGTAATATGTTTGTCTGATATCGAACAGTTCGTTGTAACGAACTGTAAGTAAGGAGCGACCCGGCTCAATGGTAGCCGAAACTCTAGTGAACGGGATTTTTATTCCAATAGATACATCAAAAGGATCAAATTTTAATGCTGATTTCAAATATATAAGTTTCATTAAGTTTAATCTTACCCATCAAAAGTTACGCGCCTGAGAAAATTTGGCTGATTTTCGGAAAAAGGAGGAGAGACCCTCTAAAATTTATAGAACCTTAGTGAAAATCACACGATCATATTCAGCGTATCAAAGAACCCTACTGTTGAGGTTTCAAACTTCTATCTACAAAAATGTGGAATTTTGCATTTTTTGCCAGAAGAAAGATCACGGATGCGTGTTTATTTGTTTGTTTTTTTGTTTTTTTTTTGTTTTTTTTTCCCAAGGGGTGATCGTATCGACCCAGTGGTCCTTGAATATCGTATCTGAGAAAATTTGGGTGTTTTTCGAAAAAAAGAGGAAAGGCCCCCTAAAAGCTATAGAACCTTAATGAAAATCACATCATCATATTCAGCGTATCAGAGAACCCTACTGTTGAGGTTTCAAACTTCTATCTACAAAAATGTGGAATTTTGCATTTTTTGCCAGAAGAAAAATCACGAATGCGTGTTTATTTGTTGTTTTTTTTTTCATTTGTTTTTTTTTAAGGGGTGATCCTATCGACCCAGTGGTCCTAGAATAACGTAGGAGGGCTCATTGGAACGGAAATTAAAAGTTCTAGTGCCCTTTTTAAGTGACCAAAAAATGGAAGGCAACAAGGTCCACTCCCACACTCATTGTTCCCCAAAGTCACCCAATCAAAATTTTGAGAGAGCCATTTTGTTCAGCATGGTCGAAAATATAATGACTATGTCTTTCAGGAGGACTTGATCCCCCGAAGTCCTCGGGGGAGGGCTGAAAGTTATGAACTTTACCAAATGTTAACATATAGTATTGGTTATTGGGAAGTATACAGACGTTTTCAGGGGTATTTTTTCTGGTTGTAGGGGGGGGGGAGATGGGGTTATGTGGGAGTATCTTTCCATGTAGGAAGTTTTCATGGGGGAAGGGACATTGCAATAAAGGGGACGCCGGATTTCCCAGCATTATTTAAAAAAAAGATAAGAAATTAAATTAAAAAAAAAATTTTACAACTAAAAGTAAGCAGCAACATCAAAACTTAAAACGAACAGAAAATATTACGTATATGATTTGGTTCACCCCCTAGTCAATACCTCACTCTTTCAGAGATTTTTTAGTACTTTCATAAGAGCTATTTATTCTAATTACCGGCCTTTGTGATTAAGCGGTCTTTTTAAAGAATTGGAACAAAATTCGAACCTTAGCTTAAAGAGCAAGGCATTGACTAGGGAGCGAACCCCCTAATATACGTATTAAAAATATATGAATATAGAAGTTCGATACGTAAGTTAATTCGTAAGTTATGTATATTTATTACTAATAAAAACGCTCGTAAATAAAAGTAGACAAGTTTCGAGAAAGCCATTGAACCAAATAAAAGTAAAATTAATTAATATGCAAATTTTGTTTTAATTATTCATGTACGGCGAGCCAAAATCAAATCTGCAATAATTCAAAAACGTTCAAAAATTAAATAAAAAAAACAAGTTTTTTTCAATCAAACAGTTGGTGGTAACGAAGTGTAAGTAAGGAGCAACCCCGCTCAATGGTAACTGAAACAAAAAAAAACGGAATTTTGATACCAGTAGATACATCAAAAGAATCAAATTTTAATGTCGATTTCAAATATATAAGTTTCATCAAGTTTAATCATACCAATCAAAAGTTAAGCGCCTGAGAAAATTTGGCTGATTTTTGAAAAAAGGGGGAAAGACCCCCTAAAAGTGTTAGAACCTTAATGAAAATCACACCATCATATTCAGCGTATCAGAGAACCATACTGTAGAGGTTTCAAGCTCCTATCTACAAAAATGTGGACTTTTCCATTTTTTGCCAGAATAAAGATCACGGATGCGTGTTTATTTGTTTTTTTTGTTGTTTTTTTTCCCAGGGGTGATCGTATTGACCCAGTGGTCCTAGAATATCGTGGGAGGGCTCATTAGAACGGAAATTAAAAGTTCTAGTGCCATTTTTAAGTGACCAAAAAATGGAAGGCAACAAGGTCCCCTCCCACACTCATTGTTCCCCAAAGTCACCCAATCAAAATTTTGAGAGAGCCATTTTGTTTAGCATGGTCGAAAATATAATGACTATGTCTTTCAGGAGGACTTGATCCCCCGAAGTCCTCGGGGGAGGGCTGAAAGTTATGAACTTTACCAAATGTTAACATATTGTATTGGTTATTGGGAAGTATACAGACGTTTTCAGGGGTATTTTTTCTGGTAGTGGGGGGGGGTATGGGGTTATGAGGGAGGATCTTTCCATGAAAGAAGTTTTCATGGGGGAAGGGACATTCCCAGCATTATTTAAAAAAAAGATAAGAAATTAAATTAAAAAAAAAGTTTTACAACTAAAAGTAAGCAGTAACATCAAAACTTAAAACGAATAGAAAATATTACGTATATGATTTGGTTCACCCCCTAGTCCATATCTCACTCTTTAAGCCAGAGATTTTTTAGTACTTTCATAAGAGCTATTTATTCTAATTACCGGCCTTTGTGATTAAGCGGTCATTTTTAAAGAATTGGAACAAAATTCGAACCTTAGCTTAAAGAGCAAGGCATTGACTAGGGAGCGAACCCCCTAATATACGTATTAAAAATATATGAATATAGAAGTTCGTTACGTAAGTTAATTCGTAAGTTATGTATATTAATTACTAATAAAAACGCTCGTAAATAAAAGTAAACAAGTTTCAAGAAAGCCATTGAACCAAATAAAAGTAAAATTAATTAATATGCAAATTTTGTTTTAATTATTCATGTACGGTGAGCCAAAATCAAAATCTGCATTAATTCAAAAACGTTCAAAAATTAAATTAAAAAAAAAAGTTTTTTTCAATCAAACAGTTCGGGGTAACGAACTGTATGTAAGGAGCGATCCGGCTCAATGGTAACCGAAACTCTAAAAAAACGGAACTTTGATACCAATAGATGCATCAAAAGAATCAGATTTTAATTCTGATTTCAAATATATAAGTTTCATCAAGTTTAATCTTACTTATCAAAAGTTACGCACCTGAGAAAATTTGGCTGATTTTCAAAGAAAGAGTGAAAGGCCCCCTAAAAGCTATAGAACCTTAATAAAAATCACACCATCATATTCAACGTATTAGAGAACCCTACTGTAGAGGTTTCAAGCTACTATCTACAAAAATGTGGAATTTTGCATTTTTTTCCAGAATAAAGATCACGGATACGTCTTTATTTGTTTTTTTTGTTGTTGTTTTTTTTGTTTTTTTCCCAGGGGTGATCGTATCGACCCAGTGGTCCTAGAATATCGTGGGAGGATTCATTGCAACGGAAATTAAAAGTTCTAGTGCCCTTTTTAAGTGACCAAAAAAATGGAGGGTAACTAGGCCCCCTCCCACGCTCATTTTTTTCCCAAAGTCACCCGATCAAAATTTTGAGATAGCCATTTTGTTCAGCATGGTCAAAAATATTAAAAATATGTCTTTTAGGATGACTTAATCCTCGAAGCCCCCAGGGGAGGGCTGAAAGTTATGAACTTTATCCAATGTTAACATATAGTATTAGTTATTGGGAAGTATACAGAAGTTTTCAGGGGGAATTTTTTCTGGTAGTGGGGGGTGGGGGTGGGTCGGGGGTTATATGGGAGGATCTTTTCATGAAGGAAGTTTTCAGGGGGGAAAGGACATTGCTATGAAGGGGGCGCCGGATTTCCCATCATTATTTAAAAAAAAAATCAGAAATTAAATATAAAAAAACAAGTTTTTCAACTGAAAGTAAGGAGCAACATCAAAACTTAAAACGAACAAAAAAAATATTAGCTATATGATTGGGTTCACCTCCTAGTCAATGCCTCGCTCTTTAAGCCAAAGATTTTTTAGTACTTTCACAAGAGCTATTTATTCTAATTAACGGCCTTTGTGATTAAGGGGTCATTTTTAAAGAATTGGAACAAAATTCGAACTTCAGCTTAAAGAGCAAGGTATTGACTAGGGGGCAAACCCCCTAATATTCGTATTAAAAATATATAAATATAGAAGTTCGTTACGTAAGTTAATTCATGAGTTACGTATATTTATTACTAATAAAAACGTTTGTAAATAAAATTCAACAAGTTTCGAGAAAGCCATTTAACCAAATAAAAGTAAAATTAATATACAAATTTCGTTTTAATTATTCATGCACAGTGAGCCAAAATCAAAACCTGCATTAATTAGAAAACATTCACAAATGAAATAAAAAAAAAAACTTTTTTAACTGAAAGTTAGGAACGACGTTAAAACTTAAAACGAACAGAAATTATTCCGTATATGAAAGGGGCTGTCCCAACCTTAACGCCTCGCTCTTTACGCTAAAGTTTGCCTTTCTCACAACTCAATTTTTTTTTAAACAATAAAATTTTGTTTTAATTGTAAATTTTTTAAATTAACTTTAACGAAATTCACACCATCAGATTCAGCTTATCAACAAACATTATTAAAGAAGCTTCAAACTCCTATCTGCAAAAATATGGAATTTTGCATTTTTAATTAACTTTATCGAAAATTACACCATCACATTCAGCTTATCAGAGAACCTTATTAAAGGAGTTTCACGCTCCTATCTGCAAGAAGGTGGAAATTTGCATTTTCTGCTCAAAGAAAGATCACGATGCGTGCCCTCCAAAAAATGGAGGGCAACTAGGCCTCCTCCCGCGCTCATTTTTTTCTCAAAGTCACCCAATTAAAATTTTGAGATAGCCATTTTGTTCAGCATAGTCGAAAATCTAATAAACATATCTTTTGGGATGACTTAATCCCCCACAGTTCCCAGGGGAAGGGCTGCAAGATATGAACTTTGCCCATTGCTTACATATTGTATTGGTTATTGGGAAGTATACAGACATTTTCAGGAAGGATTTTTTTCTGGTGGGGGGGGGGCTGGAGGAGGAGGGTTACTCGGGAGAATCTTTCTGTGGAGGATGTTTCTTTGGGATAAGGGACATTTCTATGAAGGGTGCGCCGGATTTCCAAGCATTATTTAAAAAACGATCAGAAAATAAATTAAAAAAAAAACAAGTTTTTTCAACTAAAAGTAAGAAGCAACATTAAAACTTAAAATGAACAGAAATTATTACGTAATATGAGGGGGCGGTCCCCCAAGTCAACACCTTGCTCTTTACGCTACAGTTTTTTCTTTAGTGCTTTCAAAAGGGCTATCTATTCTAATTAAACGGCCTGTGTGATTCAGGGGTTTGTGAATTAATTTTTTTTTTACTTTTAACGTAAAGAGCGTGGTATTGACTAAGGGGGGGGGGGAACCCCCTCATATACGTAATAACATATACGTAATAAAAAAAACTATAAAAAAAGCGCTACGGCTCAATAGTAATTGAAACTTTTAAAAACGGAATTTTGATGTCAATAAATGTATCAAAAGAATGGGCTTATAATGCTGATTCTAAATATATAAATTTTATCAAGTTTAGTATTACTCATCAAAGGCTACCAGTCTGAGAATATTTACCTGATTTTTTAAAGAGGGAGGAAACATTCCTTACAAGTGAAAGAATTTTAATGAAAATCCCACCGTCAGATTCAGCGTATCACAAAACCCTATTACATAGGTTTCAAGCTCATATATGCAAAAATCTGCAACTGTATCTGCAACGTATTTTTTGCCTGAAAAAAAATATACGAATATAGAAGTTTGTTACGTAAGTTAATTTGTAAATTACGTCAGAACCAAATTTAGAGACAGCCATTTAGCAAAAGAAGAGTAAGATTTTTATGCCAATTTTGTTTACTTATTCAATGACGGTGAGCCAAAATAAAAGCTGCATTAGCTAAAAAATGATCAGAAATTAAATAAAAAAAAACAAGTTTTTAAACTGAAAGTAAGGAGCGACATTAAAACTTAAAACGAAGAGAAATTATTCCGTATATGAAAGGGGCTGTCCCCTCTTCAACGCCTCGCTCTTTACGCTAAAGTTTGATTCTGTCTCACAACTTTATTTTTTAAAAGAATAAAAAACCTTAGCGTAAAGAGCGAGGCGTTGAGGAGGGGACAGCCCCTTTCATATACGGAATGATTTCTATTCGTTTTAAGTTTTAATGTCGTTCCTTACTTTCAGTTAAAAAAAACTTGTTTTTTTTTATTTAATACCATACAAAGATAAGTCATACGCTAAAGCTCTTCTTTCAGCTCAGTTGAACGCCTGCTCTTAATCTAGAAAACTTTGGACTAAAGGTGCTTGACTGACTCCTCAATTATTAACCTAAGAGTTGAAATTGGTTTGACATATCCTCTTCCTTTCCTAGAACCGCACTGTTCGTCTCTCAAAACTTTGTTTACAGTAACTCTCAGTCTAAAAAGTATCATCATACTTAAGTAATTTTCTACCTACGAAATCAGGCTAATACCTCTGTAATTACCACACTCACTCTTATCATCTTTCTGATACAGGGGTTTAATCAGGGTTCTCCTAAAATCGCTAGGTACTTCCTCTTTTTCAATAGCCATATTCATATTCTTCAATTTTCAACTCAATTCAATTCAATTTTATTTGAATAAAAACATAACACAAACATCAAACATTCTTCGGTAACTTATTTCTAACCTTATTGCCATCATAACTAGAAACTCATTTACCACACTATGGGCACCCGAGGCCTTATTATTTTTTGATCATTTTAGTACTGTCACTAATTCTTCCTCACAAATAAATCTTCCCTCGCATCCAAGGTGCCACAAACTTTTCCATTTCCCTCTATATCTTTCCCTGTAAGTCTATCCTAGTTTAGCAAATTCTCAAAATGTTCTATCCATCCATCTGTCCATCGATGGACCCGAAAAGAAATGCTGAAATCCTGAAAAGAAATAACTTGACCCCAATAGAAAAAAATTCGTTACCAAAGGCGTATATAGGGGTGGGGGTTAAGGGGTTTGAACCTCCCCCTAAAATTTTTGTCCGACTCGTAAAAATGTAACAAAAATACATATAAGCAAATTTTTAAAGTGTTTCTTAATGTTCCCCCCCCCCCCGAAAACCCCCACGCCCACCCCCACAAACCTGGACACGGCCTTGATCGTCCTCAAATTCTGAATCTTGAGAAAAAAAAAATTAAAATTAATATTTTCTAGAAATTCACTGGTATAAAAGGGCTGAAAAATAACTTGTCACTGCTAATCAAACGAATTCGAATTTGTAATTATACAGTGTCAATAAATTTGAAGGAAGTTAGCATTTGAAAAATCAGCTGTCCTAGCATTCGTCCTAACAATGTGAAACTTCTTCTTATTTTAAAGTGTATGGGAGTTTTAAAGCTTTAAGGGACCTTCAAACCACTCTAGGGACTTATAGTAATGCTAACCCAACAAATAGTAAAGTTAGGAAAAACCTACCCTTTTCCTAAAATAGATTAACAGAAAACACTATTTTTCAGGGCTTGTTGAAAGGGTTTTCCCCATCTTGAAAAGTCGCTTTACTCTCCCTTGAAACTACAGGTCATAATGGAACCAATAACCACATTTATCACACTTCACCGCAATTGCAACAATGTCACAATTTTTATATAGCCCCAAGTTAGTTTGATTCAATACTTTCATATAATAGCTTTACCATCGTATAATTTTATGGTTTCAACCAGTGTTGCCGACGCTTTGAAATAAACTTGACCAGTTTTCCGATTAAGATTGTACCGCAAAAAAAGTAATTTGTACCGTCGAAACAGCAGGTTAAAAATTTACCCTAACAAACAACAAAAGTACGAAAAACAATAGGGAAATCTTTTTGCAAGACAGTGGAGATAATTTGAATAAATATTTTGGCCCCATTTCCAAGGGCTTTCTTCAGAAAGACAAAAATATTTGAAAGAAAAAAAACTCACAACAATATGCAACCAATAAAACCAAAAAGTAAAAATTTTTCAAAGCAGTCCTAGCATCCTTACTTCAGCGAAGTTCAACCAGTCGCTATCGTCGCTATCTTCGTCGCTATTTTACCCTAACAATAAGAAAATGTTCAATAAACTAAAACTTGGAACAAAGATTTGAGTCCACCTAATCCTAAATGCACTGGGAAATCTGATTGTACCAAAAAATTTCCAAATGTACTGCACTGTGCCAGGACCTCTAGATTGTACCAAAAATGGTACAATTGTACCGCGTTGGCAACGCTGGTTTCAACTCGTCTTCAAATTTTTTGCTCAGTGGCTTTTTTACGATCAATTTACAAGTCACTCCAACAAAATATTAGAAAAATGTCTTGATGTGAGTTTCAAGATTGACACAAACACGTGAAAATGAGTTCTTATGTGATTTAATGATTCAAGAGGTTAGAAAGTCTCAAATAAACAAGAATGTCGGTGACATTTTTACGCATACAAGAAAAAAGCTACTGTTTAAACAATAAAAAACGACAATAATAAGAATTCTCACCTTCTGCTCCTATATGAACAATAATGTAGGTGTACACAAATCGGGAAAAGCTTCCCTGAGAGGGATTAAATACAAAAAAGTTTTTTTTTTTCAACTGAAAGTAAGGAGCAACATTAAAACTTAAAACGAACAGAAATTATTATGTGTATGAGGGGGGTTAATCCCTTAGTCAATACCTCGCTCTTAACGCTAAAGTTAAAAAATTTTTCGAATCACAAATCCCTGAATCACAAAGGCCGTTAATTAGAATAGATAGCTCTTTTGAAGGCACTAAAAAAAACTTTAGCGTAAAGACCGAGATATTAACTAGGGGGCGTACCACGCTCATATACGTAATAATTTCTGTTCGTTCTAAGTTTTAATGTTGTTCCTTACTTTCAATTGAAAAAACTTGTTTTTTTTATTTAATTTTTGGTCGTTTTTTAAATAATTCTGGGAAATCCGGTGACCCCTTCATAGAAATGCCCCTTCCTCCAAGGAAACATCCTCCATGGAAAGATCTTCCCACGTAACCCCCTCCTACGAGCCCCCACCAGAAAAATCTCTCCTGAAAACGTCTGTATACTTCCCAATAACCAATACTATATGTAACCAATGGGCAAAGTTTATAGCTTGCAGCCCTTCCCCCGGGAACTGTGGGGGACTAAGTCATCCTCAAGATAGATAGATAAGATAAGATTTATTCATAATCAATTAATCATACAAGAAAATACATTGTGCTAATCCCCCAAAGGCTCCTAGGCCTGTAATAGAGGGGGAATACATATCGTTTAAATCAAACACTAAATCAATAGAAAAACATTAAAATAGGCCTACATGTGACCTATAAGTCACATTTTCGACTATGCTGAACAAAATGGCTATCTCAAAATTTTGATTTGGGGACTTTGCGAAAAAATGAGCGTGGGAGGGGGCCAAGTTGCCATCCAATTTTTTTGGTCACTTAAAAATGGCACTAGAACTTTTAATTTCCGTTTGAATGAGCCCTCTCATGATATTCTAGGACTACTGGGTCGATACGATCCCCCCTGAAAAAAAAACAGGCATCCGTGATCTTTCTTCCGGCAAAAAATAGAAAATTCCAAATTTTTAGCGCATATGAGCTTAAAACATCAACAGTAGAGTTTTCTGTAACGCTGAATCTTTTGGTTTGAATTTTATTAATATTTTATCACTTTTAGGGGATGTTTCCCCCTTTTTTCGAAAACAGGTCAATTTTTTCAGGCTTGTAATTTTTGATGGGTTAGACTAAATTTGATGAAACTTATGTATTTGAAATCAGCATAGAAATCCGATTGTTTTGATATATCTACTGCAGTAGATATATCAAAACAATCGGATTTCTATGCTGATTTCAAATGCGGATTTCTATGCTGATTTCTACGCAATTCTAAAAAACTGAATTTTGATACCATGGTATCAAAATTCAGTTTTTTAGAATTGCGTTTAGTATTGAGCCGGGTCGCTCCTTACTTACAGTTCGTTACCACGATCTGTTTGATCGAGAGGTCTGTAGCTAGAAAAGACAACGCCTCAACACTCGAATATCGAATAAAAAAAAATTTTTCAAGAAATTTATCCCAGATTTTTTTTAAATAAACAGTGCAGTCCAAATGGGCTAAGGGTGTAGAAAGGGGTGGGGTCAAACCTCTGCGCTTAGATCAACAAAGTCTTTTTTCCCAATTTATTTGCTTCATAAACTAAATTTTCTAGAAGTCATCTTCCCAATATATGACGGGATTAGGATCTCTGGGGTTCGAGCTTTTTAGTTTTACTCAATGCTAAAGCTAAATAATCATTGTTTTCGGGAAGCCGTTTGAACTTTGTATATGTGGGGTTTAGCCACCCAGTGAATTTTTTGGAGAATGTCCAGGCCCCAGAACAAGCTCCCTAAGTTTGCGCCTATAATGGGGAATAAAAAGACACAGATTTTCAATTGTCTGTGTTATTGTCAGTTTGGTTTATCCTAAAAACGTTCAGAATTCAACTCTAATGCTGAATAAAAAATGTCATACCCAAGCAAAATAAAAATACAATGGAATATCATAAATGCCCAAACAATACTAACAAAACACATCTTAAGTAGGGACTTAGCCTAGTTGTATAATAACCTTATCTAGCAATCCAAAAATAATAGATAATTTTAAATTTTTTTAACCAAACTAAAGACGTTCCGCAGATTTAATATTTTCTGCAAAGGAAAAAAGGAAAGATTACTGTCCAATAATTCCGTCTTAAAATGTGGGTTTTTATTGCATTGGTCCATTTTGTGACCTCAATCGTCAAATTTCTTAATCCTATCACATGATTTGCTGAGCACACTTCAGAGAGAGGAGTATATATATATATATATATATATATATATATATATATATATATATATATATATATATATATATATATATATATATATATATATATATATATAAAAAAAAAAAAAAAATATATATATATATATATATATATATATATATATATATATATATATATATATATATATATATATATATATATATATATATATATATATATATATATATATATATATATATATATATATATATATATATATATATATATATATATATATATATAATAATATATATATATATATATATATATATATATATATATATATATATATATATATATATATATATATATATATATATATATATATATACATAATATATATATATATATATATATATATATATATATATATATATATATATATATATATATATATATATATATATATATATATATATATATATATATATATATATATATATATATATATATATATATATATATATATATATATATATATATATATATATATATATCTACTACTACTACTAATAACTCACCGTAGCACCAAGCCACCTGACGCCAACACAGCTACGCACGATCCTCCTCCACCCCACTCTATTCAAAGCCTTCCTTTTTACACCCTCCCACGAAGTTCTCCTTTCCTTTAAATCTTTCTTTATGACGTCCTACCACGCCATACGAGGACGACCTGCTTTCCGTTTAGCTCAAAATGGATGGCCGAAAAGAACAATCTTCGGCAATCTTTCATCCTTCATCCGCACAACGTGCCCTAACCACCTCAACCTTTCTTTCATTATAGCCCTAGAGAGCGGTACTGAACCACACCTTTCGTACAGCCTATTGTTTGAAATACGGTCAGTCAGCCGGGTACCCAGAACAATCCTTAAGCAATTTCTCTGGAAAACATCTAGCAAATCTTCGTCCGCTTTTCGGAGCGTCCATGCTTCAGAGCCATATTTGACCACTGTCATCACTGTAGCTTCTAATATTCTAATCTTGGTTAGCAGACATATCTTCCTATTCTTCCAGACTTTTTTTAACTGTGAAAAAACACCCCGAGCCTTGGCTATTCTATATTTAACATCTTCACTGCTCCCACCATCTTTACTAATAATACTACCAAGGTAAGTGAAGCTGCCCACCTGATCAATCTTATCATTACCCAACGTCACCTTTTCATCTTCACTAATTCTTAGCATTAGTGACTTAGTCTTCCTAACATTAATTTTCAAACCAATTCTAGCACCCTGAACTCGCTAAACCTCTAAAAAGTCATTCATTTTGCTCACACTTTCATCTAGGATGCTTAAATCATCAGCATAATCCAGGTCCAGGAGAGTTTTTCCTCCCCATTTGATTCCGTGGTCTCCCATTGCCTTTCCTGTGCTCCTTAAAACAAAGTCCATCAAAATAATTCATATAAAGGGGGATAGAACACAGCCCAGATTAACTCCTGATTTAATACAGAACCAGCTGCTAACCTCATTTCCTACCTTAACCGCAGCAGTGTTATTCTCGTACATAGCACTAATCACCTTAATGTATTTGTCTGGTATACCATACAAGGATAAAACCTTTACTAAAGCTCTTCTATCGACAGAATCGAACGCTTGCTCGTAATCTATAAAACTGAGGACCAAAGGTGTTTGAAAACTCAGGCACTTCTCAATTATTAGCCTAAGAGTGAAGATTTGGTGGACACATCCTCTACCTTTTCTAAAACCGCACTGTCTTCTCTTAAAACTTTGTCTACGGCATCTCTCAGTCTAAAAAGTATCATATTACTAAGTAATTTACTAACTACAGAGACCAGACTAATGCCTCGATAATTACCACACTCACTTTTATCACCTTTCCCATATAGTGGCTTAATGAAGGTTTTCCTAAAATCTTTAGGTACTTCCCCTTTTTCAAAAATCATATTCATAATCTTCAATAACTTATTTCTAACCTCAGCGCCACCATATTTAAGAAACTCATTTACCACCCTATCAGCACCTGGAGCCTTATTATGCTTTAATCCTTTTAGTACTGTTGCTAATTCCTCCTCACAAAACAAATCTTCCTTCACATCCAAGGTATCACAAACTTTTTCATTTTCCTCTATATTTTTTCCTGCAACTTTATCTCAGTTAAGCAAGTTCTCAAAGTGTTCGGCTCATCCCTCTTTAGTTTTTTGTTTATTGCTAATTGCGACCCCATTCCTATCTTTAACTGGGCCAAGTCCGGATTGACTACTCCCTCTCAGTTTGTTAACGTGCCAGTATAATATTTTACTATTATGCCGTCTAGCTGCATCTTCCAGATCCTCGGCAATTTTATCCATGGCCTCCACTTCACACCTCCTTACTTCATATTTTAAAACTTTCTCTACTCTGTTTACATTTCTTTTGTTTTCATACGATCTATCAATCAGATAATTATTGTACAAGTCCTTTCTCCTTTCTATTAAACATAAATCTTTTTCACAAATATTCATAGCTGTAGTTCTAGCTTTCTTCCCTAAAACACCTTCAGCAACTTCACAAATTATTTTTTTATAATTATTCCAACCATCTTCCGCATTATCAAATTTTAAACTCTCAAGTTTAGTATTCAACTGTTCCTGGAAAGTTTCTCTCAAATTCTCATCCTGGAGTCTACCCACATCACAACTTCCTGGGAGGTAGTTACCCTTCCGATATTTTAGCTTTAAATTAACCCTTGACACTACTAGATGGTGATCTTTACTTTTAGTATCAATAGTGGCGCTCATATATACTCCAGTGTCTCATATTAATTCTGCAGGTATTCAGTTTACAATAGCATAATCCACAAGGCTTACTGTTTTGTCATCACACGAAGACCGTGCTAACTTACGGACCATATTTTGACCGAACACTGTATTGGTTATAACTAGATTGTTATACCAACAAAATTGCAACAGTCTGTATCCATTACTGTTTTCTTTTCCTACACCAAATTTGCCTAGGCTGGGATACCATCTATCCCTATTTCTACCAACCTGAGCATTAAAATCTCCCAGTAATAACATCATATTTCTACCTGGGACCTTGTCTATTTGCACTCCCCTGTGGATACTTATGAAACACGGCACAGCAAATGATTCATTTGTTTTTAATGATCCATTTTATTTTCGTTCAGATTCTGGCATATTTGTAAATCCCTTTTACCCTTATTTAACAAATAATGCCTGTTATACTTAGTCAATTCGTTTTCGGTTCACTTCCTAAAGTATCTAGGCCCAAATCATTTATATTTTCAGTCTATTATTTTCCGCTCATACCACGTCAACAGTTTATACTTCCAGCTATCAGAACCTAAATACTTCTGTACAATCTTTAATGTTGGGTGGCCACTGGTTATATGGTCGTATGTTTACACTTACAAAAGGTGTAAAATGGCGGAAAGATTCTTGAAGTAATCATCCATGTAATGAATAGAACGATCGAACGTGTTGTGAGGTCTCATTCGGCCGAATGAACAGCGGTAAAACGTTTATATTTCATACTAGGCTTATTTTTTAATGATAGATCAATAAAATAAGGCATAACCATTGTAGTTAAATTATTTATTTATGACGAAAATACCTTACCTCACTGTATTTCTTAAAGTAACCGGGAAATGGAAAATCAAATTCGATTATTTGAATCGCTGAAGTTGAAATTTACACAGCCTAAAGTGAATCTTAAAAGAGTGGGAAAAATTAGAAATACAGTTCTAAAAAAAAAAAAAAAAAAAAAAAAAAAAAAAAAAAAAAAAAAACACCTGTATGCAGTTATGCAGTATCTTTTGGCAGCCGGCACGAAAATTAAAAAGAAATGTTGACGGAAAATAAGCAAAACCACATGACATTTTTATACAGCTCTGAAAAAGCTATGCCAGCTTTGCCTCTCACAGAGAATATCTCTCTTTTCTTTATTCTAATTAGTTTTCAAGTATTTTATCACTTTTACCAAATTTTTTACTTTGACTGGATCGGACAAATTTCTTCCTTTAAAGGTGTAGCTGTCTTTGAGAATTAACAAATCGCTAATGTTTAAATTTTTATGGCTCTTAACCATTGTAAATTTCACTTAATTAATTTCAACTCTTTATTTTCACAATTCAACCTGGCAGCACTCACAAAATTGGGGTAGGGCACTACAACTTCATAATTTTGAAATAGCTAAAATAAAAGTCCTAGAAAATAATTGATTCAAGACATTATTAGACCTAAGATAGGTCTAGTAGAAAAAACTTTTAATTTTGATGTCCTTGGTAGTTAAACTTTCAAAATGTATTTCTGAAGTTTCCAATAATTTTCAAACCCCATTTTTGCTCGTTTTTCTTTCTTTATGTAATATTTTAGGAAGAAAATTTCATCTTGTGAATATAAAACTCAATTTTAAGCCGTTGATCACTGCTTTTCTTATATGTATGTAATATTGCTGGCCATAGGGGGCTGACAAATTTTCTCAACTGGGGAATGGGCGGGGGACTGCACACACTTTTTAAGGGGAGTAAGATTTCTAAAAAAAAAAAAATGCCAGAAACGTCTTATTTTTTCAAATTTTACGAATTTTGCACTGTTAGTATATTTTTGGTCTTTGAGGTTGGAGGAGAGAGACTCTAGCCCCCTAGCCTTGTTTGTGTATACCCTTTTACCTAGATATACTATTAGGGGAGGCTGAATCTTGAAAATTATTTTGTCAGAAACGCCAAGTTTATTAAAAATTTACGAATTTTGCACTGTTAATGTATTTTTGGTCCTTGAGATTGGACGAGGAAGTCTCTAGGCCCCCAGACTTCCTTCTGTATACCATTTTACCTATCTATAGTTTTAGCCATTCGCATTTACTGTGCAGCCTATTCTCAAAACTTCCCTTTTGTTTATATATATATATATATATATATATATATATATATATATATATATATATATATATATATATATATATATATATATATATATAATTCTACTTCAAATTAAAACTGTCCTCTGAGACAAAGAAAATAAAAAAAAATAATTTAGTAAATATCCCCTAAACAGCAGCATCATAAATTATAACCTTACTTTGAGATTTCTGCTCATCCTAGTTGTTAGTGCTGTAACAGTTTTCAAAAAAGAAGCCCCTGACCCCAGAGGAACCACTAGCTGAAACGTTGGGGGGGGAGGGGAGGTAACGGATTTTATTGTATGGCTGGTTATTTTTACCGTTTAATTTGTGTGGTATTACCGTTAAAATTACTTCTTAGTTTTTACCGATTGAGGATAATCTTTTTTCATTGATTTTACGTTATTTCTTTCAATCAGCCCATTTACCTAATAATGAAAAAATAAAATAGCGGTGCTTTGCACCACTATTTTAGTCATAGGCTGAAAGCATCGGAAGGGGGACATCCGGTTTTTACCCA
This sequence comes from Artemia sp. Qi Xiang Cuo, assembly GCF_049724085.1. Taxonomy (NCBI): domain Eukaryota; kingdom Metazoa; phylum Arthropoda; class Branchiopoda; order Anostraca; family Artemiidae; genus Artemia; species Artemia sp. Qi Xiang Cuo. Next base: position 65,258,584 of record NC_142804.1, read on the forward strand.
ATGTGTAATAACCCAACCCAACACCAATCCTTAGTACTTAAAATATGATTCGTACTTATATAAACTACAATGTACTACTACTACTACTACTAAAAACTCACCGTAGCACCAAGCCGCCTGAGGCCAACACAGCTACGCACGCTCCTCCTTCATCCCAATCTATTCAAAACCTCCCTTTTTGCACCCTCCCACGAAGTTCCCATTTCCTTTAAATCCTTCCTTATGACGTCTTCCAACCCCAGACGAGGACGACCTGCTTTCCTTTTAGCCCTAGACGGTTGGCCGAAAAGAACAATCTTCGGCAATCTGTCATCCTTCATCCGCTCAACGTGCCCTACCCATCTCAATCTTTCTTTTATTATAGCTCTAGAGAGCGCGGTATTGAACCATATTTTTTCGTACAGCCTATTGTTTGAAATACGGTCAGTCAGCCGGGTACCCAGAACAATCCTTAAGCATTTTCTCTGGAAAACATCTAGCGAATCTTCATCATCTTTTCAAAGCACCCATGCTTCAGAGCCATATTTGACTTGTTTTGCACTTGTTGTACTCCTATTCTTCCAAAATTTTTTTTTAACTGTGAAAAAGCACCCTGAGCCTTGGCTATTCTACTTTTAACATCTTCACTGCACCCACCATCTTTACTAATAATACTACCAAGGTAAGGGAAGGTGCCCACCTGATCAATCTTTTCATTACCCAACGTCACCTTTTCATCTTCACTTATTCCTAGACTTAGTGACTTAGTCTTCCTAAGATTAATTTTCAAACCTATTCTAGCACCCTGAACTCGCAAAACCTCTAAAACTTCATTCATTTTGCTCACACTTTCATCTAGGATGCTTAAATCATCAGCATAATCCAAGTCCAGGAGACTTTTTCCTCCCCATTTCATTCCTTGGTCTCCCATTGCCTTTCCTGTGCTCCTTAAAACAAAGTCCATCAAAATAATCCATTTAAAGGAGGATAGAACACAACCCTGCTTAACTCCTGATTTAATACAAAACCAGCTGCTAACCTCATTTCCTACCTTAACCGCAGCAGTTGTTTGAAATACGGTCAGTCAGCCGGGTACCCAGAACAATCCTTAAGCAATTTCTCTGGAAAACATCTAGCAAATTTTCATCCGCATTTCGGAGCGCCCATGCTTCAGAGCCATATTTGACCACTGTCATCACTGTAGCTTCTAATATTCTAATTTTGGTTTGCAGACTTATCTTCCTATTCTTCCAGACTTTTTTTAACAGTGAAAAAACACCCTGAGCCTTGGCTATTCTATTTTTAACATCTTCACTGCTCCCACCATCATTACTAATAATACTACCAAGGTAAGTGAAGCTGTCCACCTGATCCATCTTTTCATCACGCAAGGTTGCCTTTTCACTTTTACATGATCATAGCCTTATGTACTTTGTCTTCTTAATGTAGATTTTCAAACCGATTCTTGCACTCTGAATTCACAATATCTCTGACAGCTCATTTATTTTGCTTACACTTTCATCTAAGACGCTTAAATTATCAGGATAAGTCCAGGAGACTTTTTCCTCCCCATTTGATTCTGTGGTCTCCAATTGCCTTTCCTGTGCTCCTTAACACAAAATCCATCAAAATAATCCATATAATGGGAGATAGAAAACAAACCTGCTTAACTCCTGATCAAACAGTTCGTGGTAACGAACTGTAAGTAAGGAACGACCCGGTTCAATGGTAAGCGAAACTCTAGAAAACGGGTTTTTGATACCAATAGATACATCAAAAGAATCAGATTTCAATGCTGAATTGAAATATATATTTTTCATCAAGTTTAATCCTACCCATCAAAAGTTACGCGCCTGAGAAGATTTGGCTCATTTTCAAAAAAAGGAGGAAAGGCCCCCTAACAGTTATAGAACTTTAATGAAAATCACACCATCATATTCAGCGTATCAGAGAACCCTACTGTAGAGGTTTCAAGCTCCTATCTACAAAAATGTGGAATTTTGCATTTTTTGCCAGAAGAAAGATCACGGCTGCGTGTTCATTTGTTTTTTTGTTTTTTTTTGTTTGTTTTTTTTTTTACCAAGGGGTGATCGTATCGAACCAGGGGTCCTAGAATATCGTGGGATGACTCATTGGAACGAAAATGAAAAGTTCTAGTGCCCTTTTTAAGTGACCAAAAAAAATGGAGGGCAACTAGGCCCCCTTCCACGCTCATTTTTTTCCCAAAGTCACCTGATCAAAATTTTGAGATAGCCATTTTGTTCAGCGTGGTTGAAAATATGATAAACATGTCCTTTAGGATAACTTAATCCCCCGAAGTCCCGGGGGGGAGGGCTGAAAGTTATGAACTTTACCCAATGTTAAGATATGATTAAGTCATATGACTTTCTCACAACTCTTTGAGAAAGTTTGACTTTCTCACAACTCCTATTTTTTTTAAACAATAAAAAACTTTAGCATAAAGAGCGAGGCGTTGAGAAGGGGACAGCCCCTTTCATATACGGAATAACCTACTTTTTTTTTAATTCCATATTTTATAATATATACGGATAAATACGGAATTCTCGAATATATACGAGTATATTTCCTGCGACGTAATAGTTGGTATACGGGTTTATTCCGTATATGAAAGGGGCTGTTCCCTCCTCAACGCCTCGCTCTTTACGCTAAACGTTTTTGTTGTTTAAAAAAATAAGATTTGTGAGAAAGTCAAACTTTAGCGTAAAGAGTGAGGCGTTGAGGAGGGGACAGACCCTTTCATATACGGAATAATTTATGTTCGTTTTAAGTTTTAACGTCGTTCCTTACTTTCTGTTAAAAAAAAACTTGCTTTTTTTATTTAATTTTTTTAATACAAAACCAGCTGCTAACCTCATTTCCTACATTAACTGCTGCAGTGTTATTCTCGTACATAGCACTAATCACTTTAATGTATGTATCTGTTATACCATAAAACTACAATGTGAAAGAGAATGATTCTAAATTCTAGGTAAAAAAAAATACTGGCTTCCCATTAATGCATCCAAAAAATAAATACAAAATCGAAACAATTACAGGAGAGCAAAATGAAATAAAGAAAAGGAGGTGAAACAAAGCTTCACATGAGATCTTAACAACTTTGAGGTGTCCACAAAGATAAAGATCTCTTCTCGAGTCCACAATGGAAGAAAAATGGAAAGGCAGCAAGAGGCTAAAAAAAAAAATTGGCTTGTACCTTCCTTACAGAAGCCGCATCTTTTTTGACTTTTTACTGACCAATCAATTCAACATGAAAATTTGCCAAAGAAAACTTATGCAAATTCAAATCATTTTTTGGGTAAAGGTTCTGTTACCATACGGATGCACCGGTGCGGTAACGGAACATGCTTGCAATGGGCGATGCGTTTGAAAACCGTTGAATGATTTACTATAACAGAAAAACATATTTATGTTAATTAAACATATTTAACATAAATATACATATTAAACATATTAATTATGTTTACATAATTAAACATATTAATATTAAACATATTAAACAAATAAACATATTAATTTATTTACCAATATCAGGTGTGACTCGCACAAGCATTGCTTTGAGTCGAAATGTTCATGTTAAAATATTAATTATGTTTACATAGTTAAACATATTAATTATGTTTACATAATTAAACATACTAATATTAAACATATTAAACAAATAAACATATTAATTTGTTTACGAATATCAGGTGTGACTGGCACAAGCATTGCTTTGAGTCGAAATGTTCAGGTTAATTGTTTCGTTTGTTCATTTATTTAAAAATAAAAGGTTGATTGATTGATTGATTGATTGAAATGTAAAAATTGAGGGAGCTGAAAACGTGGAACCATAAATGAGCTTTTTGAAGAATAAACTTAATGATTTTGGCATTAGCCCTCTCTGGCAAACGAAAGTAAAAGATAAAATACTACAGTTTATGCAATATGTGATATCACATATCGCCTGTGATATGTGATATCACAGGCCTTTGATATCACAAAGCCTTTTGCCATTTTGTTCAGCGTGGTTGAAAATATGATAAACATGTCCTTTAGGATAACTTAATCCCCCGAAGTCCCGAGGGGGAGGGCTGAAAGTTATGAACTTTACCCAATGTTAAGATATGATTAAGTCATATGACTTTCTCACAACTCTTTGAGAAAGTTTGACTTTCTCACAACTCCTATTTTTTTAAACAATAAAAAACTTTAGCATAAAGAGCGAGGCGTTGAGAAGGGGACAGCCCCTTTCATATACGGAATAACCTACTTTTTTTTTAATTCCGTATTTTATAATATATACGGATAAATACGGAATTCTCGAATATATACGAGTATATTTCCTACGACGTAATAGTTGGTATACGGGTTTATTCCGTATATGAAAGGGGCTGTCCCCTCCTCAACGCCTCGCTCTTTACGCTAAACGTTTTTGTTGTTTAAAAAAATAAGATTTGTGAGAAAGTCAAACTTTAGCGTAAAGAGTGAGGCGTTGAGGAGGGGACAGACCCTTTCATATACGGAATAATTTATGTTCGTTTTAAGTTTTAACGTCGTTCCTTACTTTCTGTAAAAAAAAACTTGCTTTTTTTATTTAATTTTTTTAATACAAAACCAGCTGCTAACCTCATTTCCTACATTAACTGCTGCAGTGTTATTCTCGTACATAGCACTAATCACTTTAATGTATGTATCTGTTATACCATAAAACTACAATGTGAAAGAGAATGATTCTAAATTCTAGGTAAAAAAAAATACTGGCTTCCCATTAATGCAACCAAAAAATAAATACAAAATCGAAACAATTACAGGAGAGCAAAATGAAATAAAGAAAAGGAGGTGAAACAAAGCTTCACATGAGATCTTAACAACTTTGAGGTGTCCACAAAGATAAAGATCTCTTCTCGAGTCCACAAAGATAAAAGTAAAACAAAATGGAAGAAAAATGGAAAGGCAGCAAGAGGCTAAAAAAAAAAATTGGCTTGTACCTTCCTTACAGAAGCCGCATCTTTTTTGACTTTTTACTGACCAATCAATTCAACATGAAAATTTGCCAAAGAAAACTTATGCAAATTCAAATCATTTTTTGGGTAAAGGTTCTGTTACCATACGGATGCACCGGTGCGGTAACGGAACATGCTTGCAATGGGCGATGCGTTTGAAAACCGTTGAATGATTTACTATAACAGAAAAACATATTTATGTTAATTAAACATATTTAACATAAATATACATATTAAACATATTAATTATGTTTACATAATTAAACATATTAATATTAAACATATTAAACAAATAAACATATTAATTTATTTACCAATATCAGGTGTGACTCGCACAAACATTGCTTTGAGTCGAAATGTTCATGTTAAAATATTAATTATGTTTACATAGTTAAACATATTAATTATGTTTACATAATTAAACATACTAATATTAAACATATTAAACAAATGAACATATTAATTTGTTTACGAATATCAGGTGTGACTGGCACAAGCATTGCTTTGAGTCGAAATGTTCAGGTTAATTGTTTCGTTTGTTCATTTATTTAAAAATAAAAGGTTGATTGATTGATTGATTGATTGAAATGTAAAAATTGAGGGAGCTGAAAACGTGGAACCGCAAATGAGCTTTTTGAAGAATAAACTTAATGATTTTGGCATTAGCCCTCTCTGGCAAACGAAAGTAAAAGATAAAATACTACAGTTTATGCAATATGTGATATCACATATCGCCTGTGATATGTGATATCACAGGCCTTTGATATCACAAAGGCCTTTTTAATATGATACCCGTATGACAAAGAAAATCTTTTCCATTTCTCGCACTTGAAACTTCTTTTCAGGCTTGTCCCGTGCCTTCAACCTGGAAAAAGTCCTTCAAGAATTTGCATTTTTTTTTTTAACTGGCTTTGCTGAGATAGAGATAAATTTAAATAAAATCATGTAATATTTCCCAAAAATTATTCATAGTTGTGTTACATGGTGGAAATTTAAAATCCCCAATTTATCCGCTTGTTAAACCCTAGGTAAATGTCGAGATTGTGTTGTTTTTGCCGTAGTTATTGCATCTTCGTTTATTTAAGATAATTAAGCCTGTAAATACAGAATAACTATTTGCATTCATACTCTTTAATATTGCTATTTAGAAATAGAAGTTAAACAAACTTACTATTTTTATAGCACTGGATTATTGCATGTTTTTGTTTAACCAAGCAGTAATTGGAGATAATTCGTTGCCTTAAGTCATAAGTGGATTTTGCAAGTGATAATTCCTCGGGATTTCGACATTTTTTGTTTTTCATTTTTTAATTTGGCATTGATCATTAAAAGAAATTTAAGCAAATTTTGTTAATTATATTTTTATCTTTGTATTCTTGTCTCTAGTAAAGTTGCCATTGTGTTATTGGGTTACTGTAGCAAATAGCGACGAAGATCACACTGCTTTTCTCTTAAACAAATAATAAAAGGGGATACAACGAGAGATTATCTTAAGACAAAGAAATTCAGACGAAACTAAATGAATATTTCATCTCTATATGTAACAGTCACGTCCAGCAAAACTAATATTGATGAACTTACTTCAGGTAATGATGTTGGGACCTTTTTATTGTAGGTTTTAGTTTTTATTTTAATGCATTTTATTTGAAGTCTAATTTTATATTTTTTTTTTAATTTATATTTTTTTATATATTATATTTATAAAGTCTAATATTTATATTTTTTTTTTACAAAAGACTGTTCTTAGATATAGAGCTGGAATATTCATTTAGTTTCCTTCAATTTCCAAAGTCTCAAAATAATTTCTCGTTGTAGTACCTCTTTTGAATTGGTTGCTATAGAACCTCCAAGAATGGTAAGTCCAACGTTCTACAGACCGAACCTAGCATTTGCCATTGATAACTTGGTAAACGTCCAAAATAGAAGCGTTTTACAAATACTAATTTGGATTTTTAAGATATCTAGAATTTTAAAAAAGAGAAAAAGATAAATAGCGTTTCTGTGAAACAATAATAATGAATCAGTATGGATGAATCACGGATTCCTATGCATCACTAATTTGCAATTTTATTATATTTGGGGTTTAAAAAAAATAAAGATGAGGCTCCGATGATTCAGTGATAAAATGAGTGCTTTAAGTCCAATACGAATTAATCATGAATCACCATGAATAAGTAATGTGGATATGTCGTCTGGCTGCATACTCCATATCGTCGGTAATTTTTTCTTTGGTCTCCACTTTACACCTCCTTAATTTACATTTTAATGGTTTTTTTTTACTTTCTTTACATTCCTCTTATTTGCATATGATATATCACGTAAATAATTCTTTTACAAGTTCCTTCTTCCCTCTATTAGGCATAAAGTATTTTCACTAATATTTCTATCTGTGTTTCTAACTTTCTTCCAAAGACACTATCAGTGATTTCATAAACTATTTTCATAGAAGTATTCAACCCATTTTCCAAAATGTCAAATTTTGGAATCTCCAATTTAGTATTCAACTATTCCTGGAAATTTTCTCTTGAATTCTCATCCTGGAGTCTAAGACACTATTAGATGGTGGTCTTTATTTTTAATATCAATAACATCACTCTTATATGCCCTAGTATCTTGTATCAATCCTGCCAGTCTTCGCTTTACCAATAACAGAATCAATAAGGTTAGGTTATTTTAGCTAGCCTTACTGTAGTTTGCTAATGGTATTCAGCCTCATGTGAATACCATGATAATTTATTAGCTATTTTATGATTAGATTGTTATGCTTACAAAATTGCAGCAGTGTGTAACCATTACCGTTTTCTTTTCCTATACTATATTTTCCTAGGCTAGGATATCATCTATCCCTGTTTCAACCAAACTGGGCATTAAAATCTCTTAGTAAAAATACCATATTTCTACCTGGAGCCCTTTTTATTTGTTTCTCTAACTGTAAGTATCATTCATCTGAGTCACTATCTCTATCAGTAGGTTCTACAGGGGGATATGATATACTACTATGACTGATATCACTGCACTTTTTAGTCATAAAATGAGCAACGAGCATTCTGTTATCAATACCTTCCCAAAATGAACAAGACTTAGCAGCTTCCTTATTTATCAAATAAAAGCCGAACTGGTCAGCCATTTTAAAAAAAAAGAAAAAAACAGAGAAAAATCTCAATGAAAAAAAAAAAAAACGAGACAGCGGCTAGTAGAGAGAAAGGACGAAAAATGTAAAACAACGCGGATATTTCACCTGTATCAAAACAAGGCGTCTTCAGCACGAGAGAAACACAAGAAGAACAAGATAAAAACCAAACTAAAACAAAAACAAATAAAACCACCACTAAATAAATTGCACGATTGGCGCAAACTAATCCACGTAGGGCCGCAGTCTCGTTTGTTTGTTTTGTTGTTTTTTTTCATTGAGAGTTTTCTCTCTGTTGGTCTTTTTCCTTATTTGTCATTAGCCCCACTCCCTGCCTATGCACCCCATCCTTCCTACCTGAGTAAAAAAAATAATATTACCTAATTCCATATTTCGTACCCCTGGGATATGAATTTCTAAGACCTCTAATAAGTCCAGTTCGAAGCGTCTGAATTCACCAGTCAAAATGTCAATAGGATAGTTGTTTTTTAACGTTGTAACATTCCAAGTTATAGTTTTAATGTTGTATAAATCATTGAAATTTTATTGCATAAGGAAAACTAATGGTCCCAGAACCAGTGCAGGACGGGAATAACAGATCTTCTCAAGTCTACACGAGGCACTTAAGCTGGCTTAGAACCGGACAGCAAGAAGTCCCTAGGGCCTCCATTTGCATGGAGACTTTATGTAATACTGAGCCCATCTTGGTCACAGCATGGCTTTCCTTACTCTCTTTGTAATGCTCTTCTATCAGTAAGAGTTAAAATCCTATACAGACAATCTCTAGCCTGTTACCCCTGACCCCTTAAAAATTTATTGCTACAAATGTTATGCTTCCACGGGGAGGCAACCCATAGTAGATAAATTAGCTAGAAAAAGATTTTCCAGCCGAAAAAAATCCACCAAAACCCAGAAGAATTAACCATCCATTAGAATCCAGTACAAATGCTGTGTCGTTTACTAGTCTTTAATTTCTCCGAGTGGCAACACTCCTCAAGATCAAACTGCATCACAGTTAGCAGTCACAGTTTTGGTTAGGAAACCTCATGAAAGGTCCACCCTAATGCCACGCAAGCAGGATATCCCTGTCGGGGATAGAGACGGAGAAAGGAACTTATGATGGGGCGGAGACCCCAAACCATCTCACAGCACCGAAACAGCTCCAACCTTTATCAGCAGCCCATCCTTGTCAGGGCATTCATCAAGGCATGCTGTTACAGCATAGCTGGTTTACTGCTGGTACAGCATAGCCGTTCGAAAATCAGAAACGTTGCCCTGGAGGCCAGAAGAAACATTCGTGGTTAATGGCAAAAGCGACGCAAAGCCGCTTGGAGACTTCCATCTCCTCGGTTGGCTCTGGGACAGAGACTGGTCGTACCACGTCGAAGTCGTTGCACAAGATCCCGCATCATGGAATACGTCTGCAGGTGAAATTATGGATGCCGGAGGAGGCAAAGCAGCATCTAGTTCCCGTCAAAAGTAAGTAAAGTGCGACCTGCGCCAAAAGGATAAGATCCTAAAATAATTAGATTCTTTAGTCTCAGATCTGTCTATTCACAGATCCAGAGTTATAATTTTGCTTATGCATTTCTTAGAGAAGGATCTAAACTTACTTAAAAGATAGGAAAATTTTGATTTTTTCAACAGTTTTCAGTGCAAATTCAACGTATCTTCAATTACAAAAATAATTTGCACCAAGTTTCAAAAATTGAATTTAGTAGAGCTGAATTTAACTTTCGTTAACTTTCGTGTTTCATTGATGTGTTAAAAATAATTGGAAAGCAGAAAAATAATATTGCAAAAATTGCACAGGGAGCATGAACCTTATTTTTATTTTATTTTTTCATTAATGAATGGGTCACAGGAAAACATAACAGTTAAATCTCCAAATAACAAAGACAAAACAGAATAAACATTTTTTGTAATATTCTTTTCATATTTTTTAATTAAAAAGAAAATAATAAATATTCTTTTTATTTATATTATTTTGATTTACAAGAGTTTCCGTTTTATGTCGTTTTTTACATTAAATTTGCAACACTTGGTTGTTTGACCTGTTTTTCTTTTTATAATTGTTTAGGTGTTGTTTGAGACATAGAAACGCGAGGTTCGCCACTTAAGTCATATGATATTCCATTTGCTGAATTAATCCGGTCTTATTTCTTTTAGTGTTCCAGTAATTTAACTTGCATCATCGCTTGTAAGCTTGAGGCTTAAGAAAATCAATTTTCTTGCGTGATTACTTAATTAAACAATAGCAACGTAATAATTCTGTTTAATAAAAATTGGCATGTTTATTTAAACTATATTTCTGTAGTGCAATTCCCAAAGAGTAATGCAAATAGTTATTCTGCAGTTACAGCGGTGTGTTTATCTTATATAAACGAGGCTGTAAAATTTATGAGTAAGATAAACAGTCAGGAGATTTACCTGGTTGAGAGAGCGGGTGAATTAAGGATTGTAAACTTTTATAATTCAGGAAATAATGAAATTCCCGGCTGACTGATTTTGAAAATTGTCTGTCCTAAAAGTTGTTACAAGTTCAAAATCTATTCTATTTGTTTTTACTGGGGAAAAGGATTGTTAACCTTATTGAAGATTAATTTGAAAAAATATTTTCTAAAAAAGTATTTTTTCAAAGAAAAGTAAGAAGCCATATTAAAACCTAAGATGAACCGAAAATAAAGTTATGTAATAATTCAAACCTAAAAAGAATAGAAATTACGAACGAACAAATAATAAAATTCCCGTCTAACTAATTTTGAAAATTTTCTTTCCTAGGGCTTGTTACAAGTTCGAAGTCTATCCTGTTTGTTTCTACAAAAAACATGATTGTTAACCTAGCTGAAGTTAATTTTTAAAACCTTCTTAAAAAAAAAAAAATTTAACGAACAGGAACACTAACGGGCAAATAATGAAATTCCTGACAGGTTAATTTTGAAAATTGTCTTTCCTAAAAATTGTTACAAAATCGATATCAATCCTGCTTGTTTTTATGGGGAGAAGGAATGCTAGCCTTATAGAAAATCAGTTTAAAAAATAATCTTTCCAAAGAAATAGCTTTTCAGGGAAAAGTGAAGACGAGTAAGACACCCAAGATGAACAGAAAGAGCTAAACAAACGGAAATCACTAGTGGACACATAATAGAACAAACACATAAAGACATTCCCAGCTGACTTATTTAAAAATTGTATATCCTAAAAGTTCTTAGAAATACCAAATCGGTCCTACTTTTTCAAAAAAACTGGAAATGGGCTCCTCTCGTCTCAGCCAAAACTGGACGGGTGATATAAAAATAAAAATATTGAATTTTTCAGGTGTAGATGCGTAAGTTTTTCAGGGGAAGGAAAAACGAAATTTTTTGTCATTCATGATATCAAGCCTACAACAAACAAACATCGAACAATAAAGACATCGAACAAAACAAAATTAAAAAATATTCAATAGAAACGTTACTAAAAAAGACGTGACGTATATATAAGTATCCCTTAATAAAAAAACATATAGAAATATTTATCAATTTAAAAGTCTGCTAATTACGCCATTTACTAGTATCTTCAGGTACACCCTGGTGCTATTTTTAAATGCTACCATTTGACGTGGCTTAAAAAAGCTACATATGAACAACTCTTTAACTAATTTTTATTAATATTGTTTAGTGTAAGGTCTGATGTGACTGCAACAGAGTGGACTTCCTGAAATCGTTGCTTTCAAGCTGAATGTCAAGCATCCTCAGGGTTGCCACCGCTGGAGATTTATCACCAGATCTGGTGATTTTTCATCCTCCTGGTGATTTTTCTGGTGATTTTCTTGAATCTGGTGATTTTCCGTTTTAATCTTGTGATTTCTGGTGATTTTCACTTAATTTGGTGATTATTTACAAAATTGGTTGACATTCCATGCATGATTGGTTTCGCTGTCTGACTAAGGTGAAATAATTAGTGACTTTCATATATTATGTCTTGTTTTATTCGTTATTTCTAAAGAGTGGCGTTACTTTGGGCTTCTGTGTATCCCTTTAGCTTGGCAATCGGCTTCCCCATAGTTACAAATTTTAACTTATAAATACATACAAGTGTGTCCCATGTGCGATAAAAAACAGATTGAGGCTCAGAAACGAAAAAAAAAATATCAGATAAAGAAAGTGTAGTCTCACATGAACATAGATTCAGCAGCCTTTTCAAGGGACTAGGTCTTTTTCAAGGGACTTAACAGTCTGGAGATACCAGGGGGTTCAGTCTCAAGGGGCTCTTGTCTTAGGAATCAGGGATGTAAGGTTTATCACCGCTTGTCTGATATTTCAGCTTAGACTTGACCCACGACAGTTTTCCGGAAGTAAAACAAATATATAAGAAATTTACACCATTTGAGTCAACTATGGCAGGAGGATTAAAAACGCTCATAAGCAAATGAAATTCAATTTGAAGACAAAAGAGGATTATTGGGGTTATTCTTTTCAATGGAAACCTAGAAAAAAAAGAGGAAAAGATTTTGCAAAGTAAAGACAAAGAAAAGCATAATAGTAGTTAAATAAATAAAAAGGCTTTCATGTCCAGTAACAGAATTTTAGGTAACAATTTCAGTCTTTGCCTGGAATTCCGGTTTTAGTTATAAATTATCTTCCTTCTTAAGCAGTTGACGGCCTTTGAAAAACACAATGTCTTGGCTCAGGGTGCCCAACGCGTCTTTTTGGTGTAAACCTTATCATTATTGACCGCCGATTTCTGGTGATTTTTTGGTGATTTTTGTGAAATATTGGTGATTTCTGGTGATTTTCTTGGTGAAAATCTGGTGATTTTCTTGGTGAAAGATTGTTGATTTTAATTTGGTTGTGATGGCAACCCTGAGCATCCACACTCATATAAAAGAGCTCTTTCTCTTGCTCCCTGTGTTAAATAAATTAAATAATAATAGCATATCTATTTTGAACCGGCTGATAAAGTTATCACCAAAAGCGCTTAAGCATATCGCTTAGTAAGGCCAATTCTAGGTGATTAGACGCATCACCTAAGTTGAGGTATTCTCCCTCTAGTTTGTCAAGGGAAAATGACAGGCAGGAAAATGTCTCCAAAAGTAATAGAGCTATGCCTAATATAATATTTTTCCCGTGTCATATTTATTTGACACAAGATAGATTGGACAAAAATGTAGTTTTAGTATACAACTACTAAACTAAAATTGCACGAAAAGTGAGAAAAGATTGAGGAATTTAGACTTTTTGAATGAAGGATTATTTTTTTTTCTTTTAGCAAAAAAGCGATTTCAGGGTGTCACTGGAAGATACAGAAATCTAAAAAAAAACTGAAAAAAGCTTTTGCAGCAAAAAGTTTGCAGTCAGAGAAAGGACCGGGTCTATGGTTATGATTTGGGGGAAGAATTCTAGAGCTCTGGGGAGTGTGGGCGGATTCCGCTTTGAAAGGGTATTTTTAAACAGTCTTTTTTTGAGCGAAAAATAAGTTTAAAATTTCTAAGGTATGAGAGGGGACTTAAAAAAATAAGAAAATTAGAATTATATAGCGATATGAACAATCATACAAAAACAAATCAAGAAAAACTCGAAATTTTTGGGAAGGAAATTGCAGGTCCAAATCATCTTCTCCCTCCTATTTTTATGTGCCTGTTTCTTCCCCTTGTGTCATCTAGTCGTCCATGGTAGTGAAAGGTAAGGAGCAACCTTTGTAAAAAGAAGTTTCTAAAAAATCGAAATTTGATAATGATATACACAGTACATTAAAAGGTTTTAGTACAGACACTGTTGAGACTTAAGTTACCCATTAGAGTTTACAAGCATAAAAAAATATGCGTAAATGTCACAAAAGGGATTATTTTTTTGTCTTTTTTTCCAGAGGTGATCGTATCGAGTGATTTATATTAGAATATCGAGAGAGAGAGAGAGAGAGAGAGAGAGAGAGAGAGAGAGAGAGAGAGAGAGAGAGAGAGAGAGAGAGAGAGATAGAGAGAGAGATAGAGAGAGAGAGAGAGAGAGAGAGAGAGAGAGATAGAGAGAGAGATAGAGAGATAGATATAGAGAGAGAGAGATAGATAGAGAGAGAGAGAGAGATAGAGATAGAGAGATCATTAAAACGAAGTTTGAAGCACAGGGATGTTTCCTACCTTTTTGTGCCGCAGAACAGCGATTTGGCCGGACCGAGGGCACAGTTGCTGATGACGTGATGAGTGGATGGTGTGAGATACCCAGACACCTTGAACTGTTGAAACACTATTTATTTTCCTTCTTGCCTCAACACAACCCTAGTCCATAAAAAATGAACGGCAATTAGGGAGTGTTTTTGCACTATTACTCCCCTGATTCAGCGTTTTAAAGTTGCATAAAAGCTTTTAGGGGAGGAGCTTTTGGAGGAGGAGGTACTTGAAGCTTCAACAAGTGCATTTCAAGTCTTGATTTTCCAACTTTATGTGAGTTAAAATTGTCCTCCAGAAATGGAATGGGCGAATTCCCGTAGCCTCTTCTCACGTAGAATAATGTACTTGGATTAACCTTCCGATGCAGATATACTGAGGGCAAGGGCGTATCAAGGAAGTTCGTTCGGAGGGATTATATTTGCTTTTTTGGGTGGAGGGAGATATAAAAAAAAACTTTACAAAATGTATAAGAAACTTGTTTTTTCGAGTAGAACAAAAATTTTGGGGATGCAAGAAAAATTCGAACCCGGTAACTTCTCCCCCTTGATGAAGGGGTGAAATCTTCCCTCGTGTCACAAATATTTTGAGTGTGAGATAGTATATGACATTCATACACTTACTTGCACAAAGGTGGATCAGGTGGAGGCACATCCCAGGAATAACATTTTTCTGATAAGTACTCCTCCCTCCTTGAAAAATTTTAAAAGTATGACCCAAAAATTACTCAAATAGCATTTCATCAGCCGCCCTCCCCTTTTCCATGCACGTACCTTTATTTCAACTTTATCATTATTATTCTTTTTTATCCTTTTTTGGCAAAAATAACGGTACTTGTCTAAAATATAAAACACACTCGGGAACTTGTATTAAGAATATGCCTACTCGTTTTTTTCATGTTATCAGACAATAACCTTCAGCTCGTTGAGAAACCACATTATAGCTTTTCTTTAAATTAAATATTTAGTTTGTATTTTGGTTAAGTTAGGCTAGGTTATTTTAGGTTGCGCCCTCTGGGTGGCCCCTCTTCGATAATTTTTTGTTATATTTTTAATAATTTTGTAACTAAAGCATTGTATTTTCATCATATTTTGTTTTATTTCATTAGCATTCACCAAACTTCACATCTCGAATGTGTTTTAATTCAGACAAGTAACAAAATAACATCATAAAGCTGTAAAAACATTTCAAAACTCGGTCAAAATCCTCTACCTCGGAAATCCTCCACCTCCATCCTAACCAGCAAGTTAGTA
Organism: Artemia sp. Qi Xiang Cuo; assembly: GCF_049724085.1. Taxonomy (NCBI): domain Eukaryota; kingdom Metazoa; phylum Arthropoda; class Branchiopoda; order Anostraca; family Artemiidae; genus Artemia; species Artemia sp. Qi Xiang Cuo. The sequence continues at coordinate 65,274,091 of NC_142804.1, forward strand.
TTATGGACCAATTTTATCATTACTTACTCCTTTTTTCATATTATAGAAACATAACGCCTATAGTTCATCCCCTTCCTCAATTAATGTCTTCCTTGAATATAAATTACAAACAATATATTGCCTCTAATAAACATGATTGACATTCATCTAATGATTCTGTGAGTGGCACAAAGCTCTTCATTCAATAACATATTTATGAATTATTACGTCTATCTGAGACATCATATTTGTGGCAGTGTCAGCCAAGCTTAAAACTATGCAAATTGTTGTGATGCCAATTGGATTCGCCTAGGGCAAAATAGATGGAATGGTTGGTGACATTAGTGACATTTGAAAGACTAAAATTATGTCCCAAGCTGTCAAACTCATTTGCCATGATAACAAGGCGATTTGTTAGTAGACGATACTCTAAAAAAGATTAGTTGTTTAACAGTGCCAAGGTTTTTATTCCTTTTTTACTTTTTCCCTTAAGAATAATCCCATAGGGTAATTGTAGAAGACGGAAAACCGGATTTTTTTAATTGCTAAAAATTTAACGCCATTCACATCATTTCTATATTTAATTTAGAGTCCTAAACCCCCCTCGAAATTTACGTTTTTTCGAATTTCTGGGCACTTTTCAATTATCAAATAATATTTCTTGTTTTTATTACTCCCCCCCCCCTCCAATAAAAGAAGCCTTCCGTACGTGTGTCTTATCTCCTACACAATAGTTAGCTTGACTTTTTGTAATAAAAATTTATTTCTGTTATTTTTTGGCACTTGAAATTCGTTTTTTTACAGATAAATGCTTGCGCAGTTCTTCTGAAGATACTCTGTAGAAATTTCCAATAAATTTGGGCAGACTAACAAAAGTTGGTCCCCCTTTATTGGTGTTTTTTACCCCTCCGCCCCTGTAGTTAATTCAACTTTCGGCTTTCTGGGAGGGTACGTGCACCTAAATAAATGCCCGGGATTCGCTCCTGAAGCAGTACCAACTTTCTTTCCTTGTTTCTAAGAATTGTTTGATTAACTGCCAACAATTAGGTTTCTAACGTCAATGTTATTTTGGTTTAATTCTTTATACTCAAGTTGTCTGTTGATTGCTCAATTTTTGTGCTTAGGCAAAACTACAAAGACTAAACTTAAACAATAATCTTAGCAATTTAGTGTTTAAATAAAATGTATTTAAACATATATTTAAACATTATATCATAAACATTACATTCATACAAACAATATTTACATACATACAAACATTCTTACTTCCATACAAACATTTAACGCACATTAAACATACATACAAACATTGTAGCATGTATGTATGTATAAATTTTTTGCCCATAATAAATGTAAGAATACAAAACTGATGGAGTAATAAAGAAATAAAAGGAAAAAGAAACAATTACTTCTAACAAATACATGCAAATCAAAACAAAGAAGAACTAACAAGAAAAAAAAATACAAATGAGGCAATCTTACGTTGGTATGACCCAAAGTATAATCACATACGGAACAAGTACTGACAAAACCTATCCTCTCCACACAAAAAATTGACCCTTTGTCCGCGTCTCCGGAGACGATTCCATACCTATGCGAACCTGGCAACTAAATACCGTAGTTACACAATTCAATACAACTGTTCCGGTCACTCGTCGCCTGAATCACGCTCTAGCATAATTTATTGGCTCGTAGCAAAGTACTTTGGCTCGGAGCGATTAAGTAGTACAGCACTTTGTGTCTAGAGGCGCTGAGGTACGCGGGGTCACTTTTGGAGAGTTTTGTCAGTACTTGTGCCGTAGGTGATTATACTTTGGTATGAACACATGATCATCGAAGGACAATTTCAAGGGTACTTTCAACAATAACCTGCTTCTGATATCTCTCATTTATTTTCTGCACCGCGGATGCTGGACTCCGGAGCTCGCAACTCGCGACTCGCAACTCCGTAGCGCGAGGAAAAGGAGCTGTTGTTAGTCTAGAAAGGGAGCCTTACCAAATATTTCCCATACTTATAAAAACACTTTCCTATATCCTTAACATCCGAAGCAGTAAGAAGAAACAAAAATGGTGCAAGGGCAACCATGTGTGGTACAACATATGCATTATACACACTAGCTAAATCTGAACTTTGATGCAACTAGTAGACCTAAGTAGACTATTAGACTAGTAAGACTAGTAAGGACCATGGAACCTTTTTGGGGATCTTTGCGTTGTATATGTTTAATAATTGCAGTTATTTAAATAGAATATCACTTTTCGTCCTCAAAAATTCAAACATTAACCAACACTATCATAGGCAGCGCAACATCGCTGCCTAAGTAAAGAACGATGTTGGCACAATGTATTACTTTTGTTTGTTTGTTTGTTTAGACCAGGGCACTTCGTATCGAAGGAGTTGTCGTAGAAACTTCGAAAAGGGCTCCTTTAATTGGAAACTAGAAGGGTTTGTGCCCTTTTTAATAATCGAAAGTGATTGGAGGGCAACTAACACCCCTCTCACGCCAACCATTTACCCAAACACATCCAATCAAAATTTTGAGATAGCCATTTTTCTCAACGTAGTTGAAAGTTCTGGAAATTAGGACTTTGAGGATGACAATCCCCCCCCCACAGCCATGAGGGCAGGGGTTGTAAGCTATGCCCTAGGGGCATGTAAGGTTCTTATAGAAAGCGCTGTCGTAGAAGCTTCAAAAGGGCTAATTCGATTAGAAATTGAAAGGGCTAGTGCCCTTTTTAGTAGTTGAAAGTGATTGGAGGGTACTAACTCTCCTCTCACGCCCACTTTTTCTTGAAACACTTCCAATCAAAGTTTTTAGATAGCCACTTTGTTCAAGATAGTCCAAATATCAGAAAACAAGGCTTTTGGGCCTGAAAAAAAAACCCAGAGTCAAGGGACAGGGGTAATAAATTATGCCCCGGGGGCATTTAAGGTCTTTATGGAGGGGATGGTTGTAAAAACTTTAGAGGAGGCTCATTTGGTTGGAAATTGGAAGTTCTAATTCCCTTTTAAGAGTCAAGAGTGATGGAGGGCAGCTAGATCCCCCCCCCCCCCCCGACTACCTCTTCACCAGACAAATCTGACTAAAATTGTGAGATAGCGATTTTGCTCAAAATAGTCAAAAGAACATATAACAATGCCTCTAGGGTTGACACAACCCCCCAGTGCCCTGGGGATATGATTGCAAGTCATGTCCTGGGGCATATAAGGTTTTTATGGAATGGGTGGCCGTATATACTTCAGATGGGGCTCATTTGATTTGAAATTGGAAGTTATAGTGCCTTTTTTAAGAGTCAAAGTGATTTGAGACCTGTCAGGGTTGTATCACTTTTGACTATTAAAAAGGGCACAAGCCCTTCTAATTTCCAATCGAAAGAGTCCTTTTTGAAATTTCTACAACATCACTATCTATAAGAACCTTATATGCCCCCAGGGCATAACTTACAACCCTTGCTCAAAGACCTAATTTCTAAAACTTTGAACAACGTTGAACAAAATGGGTATCTAAAAATTTTGATTGCATGTGTTTGGGAAAAAGGTCGGCATGAAAGGGGGGTTAGATGCCCTCCAATCACTTTCGACTATTAAAAAGGGCACTAGCCCTTTGAATTTCCAATTGAATGAGCCCTTTTCCAAGTTTCTACGACAAAGCTTTCAATAAAAACCTTATATGCCCTAAGGGCATAGTTAACTGCCCTTGGGGGGGGGGCTGTTATCCTCAAAGACCGAATTTCCAGAACTTTCAACTACGTTGAACAAAATGGCTATCTCAAAATTTTGATTGGATTTCTTTGGGGAAAAGGTGGGCGTGAAAGGGGTGTTAGTTGCCCTCCAATCACTTCCGACTATTAATTTCCAATCGAATGAGTCCTTTTTGAAGTTTCTACGACAAATATTTCTATAAAAACCTTATATACCCCAGGGCATAGCTTACAACCCTTGCCGTGAGGGCTGTGGGGGAGTATCCTCCTCAAAAACATAATTGGCTATCTTAAAAACAAAATGGCTATCTTAAAATTTTTATTGGATGTGTTTGGGGAAATGGTGGACGTGGAAGGGGTGTTAGTTGCCTTCCAATCACTTTTAACTTTGAAAAAGGGCACTAGCCATTCCAATTTCCAATCAAATGAGCCCTTTCCCAAGTTTCTACGAGAACTCCTTCGATACGAAGTGCCCTGGTCTAAAGGGGGAAAAATATATTGTGCCAACATCGTTCTTTACTTAGGCAGCGCGAGTGCGCTGCCTATGATATGGGTGATGCAGTGAAGATGTTAAAATCAGAATAGCCAAGGCCCGTAGTGTTTATTTTTCACAGAAAAAAAGCCTGGAAGAATAGAGAGATAAGTCAATAAGCCAGGATTAGAAAATTGGAAGCAACAGTGATGACAGTAAAGTATGGTTTCAAAACGTGTGCGCTTCGGAAGATGGAGAAGGATTGGTTAGATGTTTTTCAGAGGTATTGGTTAAGGATTGATTTTGGTACCCGTCTGACTGACCCTATTTGAAATAGTAAGCTGCACAAAAAATTATGTTTTCAACCAACTTTCAAGGGCTATAATGAGAGAAAGGTTGGGATGGCTAGAACATGTTTTGCTTTTGCAGGATGACAGATTGGCAAATATCATCCTTTTTGGTCATCCATCTAGGGTCAAATGAAAAGCAGTTCGTCCCCAAATGTTGTTGGAAGAGCCCGTAAGAAACGATTTGAAGAACTCGGAACTTCTTGGGAGGTGTAAAGTAGGAAGCTTTCAATTGTTTAGGATGAAGGAGGAGTGTTTGCAGCTGTGTAGGCATCACGCGGCTTGGCGCTACAGTGAGTTGTTAGTTGTAGTAGTATATTGGTATCTGGTCTACTTTAGCTGACAGAAGCCCAGGGGTGGCTTTATGGGGGCAGAGGGAGCACTTTCCCCGGGCGCAGAGATTTTTGAGGCGCTAAATTTCAAACAAATAATCAAACTGTTATAATCATTTTGTAACTTTTTGAAATTTACTTTTTATTGGAATAGACTAGAGGGCCCAGTTAACAAATGAAAGTGATTAACAAATTACTAATTAATTAGTAAAATAAAATAAATAAATATAATTAAATTATTATAACTCAGTTAAAATAATAATAATTAGAAAATTAATTACTAAATATTGAACAAATTGAAAACAATTTTTTTAATGAATGAAAATTCTGTTAAAATTTGCCCCGAAATTCTTTGGGAATCAGGGGAGGGGAATCAAGATTTTTCCCCGGGCGCAAGGGAGAACAGAACCTTCAATGCTAAAGCCCACCTGCCAGCCTTAGCTGGCACTCTTGGCCAGTAATAAGTTCCCTTCTCATTCCCTTTTTCTATCCCATAATAAAAATGATGGGGTTCTCTACCTGTGTTTTCTTTTAGCTTCATTCCGTTTGCGGTTTTCTAGAATATAAACATCCTAACATATGAATGGTATTAACTTTAGTGTATCTATTGTCAGATCATAGACCATAAAATACGAAAAGTGACATTCAGCGGAAGCTGAAGGGATTTGTTTGCAGGATCATAAATTGATCCTAGGATACGGGATATTTCACCCAGAAAACACAAGCTTGTTTATCAGGATATGATAATAGGTAGAATAAAATAAACTGTTTGTGATAACATGCCTCACTATTACAATAGCACGTATTGGAAAACCATGTGAAACTATTTGCAGTCAGCATAAGATTCATCAAAAAAAAAGTATTATAGAAATATATCAATGTAATAAATGAAGAAATAATTAAAAGGAAAAGAAAACATCCCAGCCAAACAAAGAAACAAGCAAACAAAAATCATAAAGGCTCAAATAAATGGCTATTAATCCGTCATCATCATCATCTGTTTTTCATCATCTATTATAATCCTCTTTAAGTTCGTTTTATATAAGTCAGATATATACAAGAATTATTCTTTAGTATGAGGACTATAATAAGGGGCGGACCTAGGGCAAAGTGACAAAGGTGCCAATAGACAAAATTTTTTTGGGGGGGGGGCAATATGACAAAGGTGCCAATAATTGACCAAATTGACAAATGCATTCTAGAAAAAGAGTGAAAACAAAAGAAAAAGAAGGGAAAATGGCATCAGAAAAATCTTGGGGGAGGGTCTACCCCCCTAGCCTCCTAGATCTGACAGTGACTATAATGAATAGGCTGCGAGAAGGGATGATTTTAAGGTACATTTATGGAATACAAGCACTATTTGCCCACATTGTTCCCACGCCTTGGCTTTTTAATTTCATATTAGGGTTTATTCATTTACCTAGTAATCAGAAATGACTAGAAAGGTAGGCTATGTGGTCTTTCGAAGCGCCAACTGGACACATTATATGTCGAAAGGACGCATCCCAATGTTTTGGGAAACAATGACATAAAAAGGCAAAACAGTGACATATTTTAGAAATTTGGGACACAAAATGGGAAAAACGGGATATAATTTGTAACTTTATGACATGAAAAGAAACATTCCCCAACTGAATATATATTTTGGTAGAAAAATTGTCACTTTCTACCAAAGTAGTGCTTTTTTTCGATTTTCTTCTTTTTTTCCGCATCCAGGTTTTACCAGAGATGTCGTAAGTAAAGGATTCTTGCCAAAGTAAGGGATGTACATTTTCATATCATTTTGCATCAATGTTTCATATGTTTTTTTTTTCATTATATTTGATGTTAATTGGCCGCTTTGAAAGGGGTTTACAAGGCGTAAGGAAAAATATCGCCTGTTTTTTGAGATGTTAAGATGGACTCATTTTAGCTAGAAAGAACCCATTTTTGGTTGCTCAGGTAACACATTTATGGACCAGAAAACCAAATAATTAGAAAAATTAGAAAACCAATAATTAGAAAAAAAATTTAAATTTGCTCGAGTCATTTGGTTGTTTGTAGCAAACTTTTCTTGTGATTTATTTTTCTATTGTTTTCTAAAACTGAGTGACATCAATGTCAAGAAACAGCCTGCTGTCAGGTTTTGCTTCAGACTTCAGGCAAAATGCAATGGAGTCAAAATGCTCTTGGTAAATTTCAGCTGGCCTACAGAGATTGCTTTTGTAAAATAAACAAGATTTTTTGGTGGTCAATTCATTTTCTGGAGGAAGTGGGTCGCTTGAAGATGAACCATGAAATGGAAAGGCTTTATCTTCATGCACCAATGAAAATGTTGATAGAATCTGTAATATTGTGCATTCAGATTGTCGGATATCTGAGTAGGGTTCTAAACCCTATACTTTCTAAAAGCCAAAATATAATTTGTACTTTACTGAAAAAAATTCAAATGAATTTATCGAAAAAATGTTCATTGTCAGTTTACTATACATATGCTGATATTTATTCCTTAAGATCTTAATTAATTTTTGTTTTCTTAAAGTTATAAGTGAAAACATTTAAAAAAGAATTTTTTTTCAGTAAAGTATAAATTATATTCTGGCTTTTAGAAAGCATAGGGTTTAGAAACCTATTCAGATTAATTTCTGCTCGTTTTGAGTTAGACTTATTTTAATTACTGTTTGTTTTTGATTTCATTTATTTATTGATACTGATTTGTGTAGTTGTATGCTTGGTAGATTATTTGATTCTATTTTTGTTCATTTTTGGTTTAATCGAGGTCTTTACTTTTTTTGAAAAACTTATTTTCTGAAAAAAAATTTTTTGATTAATTTCTGTTCGTTTTATATTGACATAGTCTTTTTTAGGGAGAAATACTGAGTCTCTCCTGAAGTTAAACAACCGTCCCTTCCATAAAAACTTTTAATACTCCCTGGGCATAACTTACAACCCTTGCCCATAATTGCTGGGGTTTGTTTCAACCCCAAAAGCCATGTTATATGATATTTAGACTATTTTGAATAGAATGGCTATCTCAAAATTTCTATTAGTTTTACGACAACACTTTCTATATGACATTATATGCCCCCAGGGCATAACTTACAACCTTAGCCATGAGGGCTGTTGGAAGTTGTCATAATCAAAAACATAATTTCCGGACCCTTCAACTTTGTTCAATAAAATTGCTATATCAGAATGTTAATCATAAGTGTTTGGGGAAATTATGGGTATGAGGGGGGGCATTCACCTTCCGATCGCTTTTGAATATTAATAAGGGCACTAGCCCTCTCAATTCCCAATTGAATGAGTCCAATTTTGAAGTTTATACAACAACGCTGGCAAACACCTAATTTCCAGAACTTTCAACTACGTTGAACAAAATTTCTATCTTAAAATTTTGATTGGATGTGTTTGGGCAAATGGTAGGCTAGAGAGTGGCGTTAGTTGCCCTCCAATCACTTTCGACTATTAAATGGGGCGCTAGCGCTTTCAATTTCCAATCGAATGAGTCCTTTTTGAATTTTCTATGACAACGCTTTCTATAAAAACCTTATATGCCCCCAGGATATAACTTACAACCCTTGCGCTGAGGGCTGTAGGGGGGGAGAGTCATCCTCAAAGACATAATTTCCAGACTTTTCAACTACGTTGAACAAAATGGCTGTCTCAAAATTTTTATTGCAGGTTTTTCGGAAATGGTGGGCGCGGAAGGGATGTTAGTTTTCCTCCAATCACTTTCGACTATTAAAAAGGGAACTAGCCCTTCGAAATTTTTGAAGTTTCTATTACAACGCTCTATAAAAACCTTATTTGCCCTGAGGGCATAACTTACAACCCTGCCCTGAGGGATCTGGGGGGTGGTTGATCATCCTCAGACATAATATCCAGAACTTCAAACTACGTTGAAAAAAAATCAAAATTTTGTTTGGATATGTTTTGGGAAACGATGGGTGTGAGAGGTAGGTTAATTGCCCTCTAATCAGTTTCGACTAGAGTCTTAAAAAAGGCACTAACCCTTTCAATTATCAATTGAATGAACCTTTTTTCGAACTTTCTATGACAACATTTTCTATAAAAAAAAACCTTATATGCCCCCAAGGCGTAACCTAAAGCCTTAGCCCTAAGGGCTCTGGGAGAGTGTCATCCTCAAAGACCTAGTTCGCAGAACTTTCATCTACGTCCAACAAAACGCTATCTCAAAATTTTGATTTGATGTGTTTGGAGAAATGGTTAGCTTGAGGGGGGGGGGGGCTAGTTCCCTCCAATCCATTTTGACTATTAAAAAATGCACTAGCCCTTTCAATTTGCAATCGAATGAGCCCTTTTGAAGTCTCTATGAAAACGCTTTCTATAAGAACCTTATATGTCCCCAGGGCATAAGTTACAACCCTTGCCCTGAGGAATTTGGCTGGTTTGTCATCCTCAAAATCATAATTTCCAGAACTTTCAACTATGTTGAACAAAATTGCAATCTAAAAATTGTAATTTGACGTGTTTTGGGAAAGAGTGGGAGTCATAGGGAGGCTGTTTACTCCCCATTCACTTTCGACTATTAAAAAGGGCACTGGCCCTTTCAATTTCCAATCAAATGAGCCCTTTTTGAAGTTTCTACGATAACACTTTCTATAAGAATCCCCGGGATTCTATAAGTGATTCTCTATAAGAATCACTTCCTTATATGTCCCCGGGTATAATTTACAACCATTGCCCTCAAGGCTCTGAGGGGGTTGTCATCTTAAAAACATAATTTCCAGAACTTTTAACTACGTTGAACAAAATGAATATCTCAAAATTTTGATTGGACGTGACTGGGGAAATGGTGAGCGTGAGAATGGGGTTAGTTGCCCTCCAATTACTTTCAACTATTAAAAAGGGCACTAGCCCTTTTAATTTCCAATCGAATGTGCCATTTTTCAAGTTTTTACGACAAAGCTTTCAATAAAAACCTTATATGCCCCCAGGGCATAACTTACAGCCCTTGCCCTAAGGGCTTTAGGGGGGGGATTTTCATCCCTAAAGACCTAATTTCCAAAACTTTCAACTACGTTGAACAAAATGGCTATCTAAAAATTTTGATTGTATGTGTTTGGGGAAAAGGTGGTTGTGATTTGAGGGTTAGTTGCCCTCAAATCACTTTCGATTATTAAAAATGGCACTAGTCCTTTTAATTTCCAATCGAATGCGCCCTTTTTCAAGCTTTTATGACGAAGCTTTCAATAAAAACCTCATATACCCCCAGGATAAAACTTAAAATCCTTGCCCTGAGGGCTCTGAGGGGGTTATCATCCTCTAAGACGTAATTCCAGAACTTTCAACTACGGTGAACAAAATGGCTATCTCAAAATTTTAATTGGATGTGTTTGGACAAATGGTGGGCGTGGAAGTGGTGTTATTTGCCTTCCAATCACTCTCGACTATTAAAAAGGGCACTAACCATTTCAATTTCAAATCGAATGAGCCCCTTTTGAAGTTTCTACGACTATGAAAACCTTATATGCCCCGAGGGCGGCATAACATAACCCTTGCCCTGAGGGCTGTGGGGGGGGGTTGTTATCCTGAAACACCTAATTTTCATAGCTTTCAACTACGTTGAACAAAAAGGCTATCTCAAAATTTTGATTGGATGTGTTGGGGGAAAAGGTGGGCATGAGAGGGGGGTTATTTGCCCTCCAATCACTTTTGACTGTTATAAAGGCACTAGCCCTTTGAATTCCCAATCGAATGAGCCTATTTTGAGGTTTCTACGACAACTCTTTCTACAAAAATCTTATCTGCCCCTAGGGCATAACTTACACCCCGTGCCCTGAGGGCTGTGGGGGAGTGTCCTCCTCAAAAACATAATCTCTATCTAGAAATCAACTATGCTGAACAAAATGGCTATCTCAAAATTTTGATTGGATGTGTTTTGGAAAATGGTGGGTGTGGGAGGGGTGTTATTTGCTCTCCAATCACTTTCGACTATTGAAAAGGGCACTAGCCACTCCAATTTCCAATCGAATGAGGCCTTTTTGAATGGTCGCTTAATTAGAACAATAAGTATTTTTTTTTAAGTGCCAAATATCTTTTGCGTAAAGACCGAGATGTTAAGGAGGGACAACCGCCCTCATATACTTAGTAATTTTTTTCGTTTTAAGTTTTAATGTTACTCCTTACTTTCAGTTGAATTTTTTTTTATTTATATACAGAACAGAGCAAGCTTTCTTCACGTGAAAAGTAAATGACCATCCGATTTTCTGTGTTGACAAAGCAAGGAAAGCACCAGTCTCCCTAATCCAGTACCAAAGGATAGTAGGAAAGAACTGGGACTCTACTAAAAAAAAACTATATAGGAGTTTTTTCAGACCATTTCGGTCATATCGAGCTGTGGCATGGGTCAATTCGACTCAGATAAAAAACATGTAAAGGTAAAAAGGCTAACATCTCTAATCATAACGTTAGAATGCCATGGGCCGGCTGCGACACCCACGGAACTAATGCTAAGACTTCATTCTATCGAACATTTCTCGAGGAAGAAGCAGTAAAAAGTGCTGCCAAATAGCATATTAGTGGCCATTGGACAAACAAGCAGTTAATACGAAATGTTGACATTTGGAATCCAATGAAGTCTGAATGCAAGGAGGATAATATCATCCTATTAGTCAATACTAAGGGGTAGTCTTCAGACTACCCCACAAAGATACAAGAGAAATGGTGCAGAATATAAAGCATCTCCATAACAGCAAAGCGATAATTTGTTTTACAAGAAAATTTGGGTGGAATAGTAATATAGAAAAATACACCTGATCACAGTAAATGGGTAATTAATTATTATCTTGATAGATTTGCTATATTATTAAAAGCTGAAAGTTTTGGAAAAGAATATGTAGATACTAGGACACTGAAAAACATGAACTTTAACTGATAATCAAGCATGCCTTAAAGCTCTTCAGAATATGAAGAATCGGCAAAGAAGTGGACTGGAATGTTATGAAGGATTAAATAGCCTAGCATCCAAAGGGAACTTAATTACTCTGATGTGAGTCCCAGGACATTCTGAGATCGAAGGTAATGAGACTGCAAATGACGCAGCCAAGGCTGGAGCATCACTGAAAGAGATGCGCGTTTAGCTTAACCACTGTTTAACACAACCCCGTTCAGGTCAACCCTCATTCAACTTAACCCAATTTAACCCTCGTTGAACTCAATCCTCGTTTAAATCAACCTAATCTAATTCAACACATGTAACTCGACCCAAGTTTAACTCAACTCCAGTTTAATTAAACTCCTGTTTCACTTGACACTCATTCAAATTGTCCTATGAATAAATTTGAACTAATGCTGATTGGAAGCTCAAAATTGGCTTTCAAGTTCATTCACAGTTTTCAACTTAATACTGCAGCTCCCTAAACTTAAGATCAGACTTAACGTTTTAACAATTTTACAAGGTATAAGATTTTATAAAAAATCAAAGTTTTTAAGGTTTTAGCGGTAAACGATTTGGTGACAAAATTGATTAAGTTATAATTAATTCTTTAGCTGAAAATAAAAGTGATCCGGCGTCCCCCTTCCCTCAGAAAATTCTCCCCCTGGGAAATTCCCCCAAAAATTTCTATTCCTGGAGAATCCTCCGGAATATTCCCACCCAGAAAATCCCCCCACGAAAAATTCTCCCCAGAAAATTCCACCCAAGATTCCCCCTTACAACAGAAAACCCCTCTTGTGGAAAATCTCCCTGGAAAATGATCCCCGCCAAAAATCCCCCCGGATGATTCCTACCATGGAAAACACCACACACGCAAAATTGAGCAGCCGAAGAGAAAGTATAAAATAGGTACCTCAAATGTCTATCAGATGTCCTAAGGGATGACAAAAGGCCGGTTGATCTCAAATATCTTCCGACTTAAATAAGGACTGGAACCCAAAGTTTCCGGGCGAATGAATATCCTCCGAAGTTTTTACAACCAAAAAAGGAAGGTTGAGGATGAAGAAGCGGCAGCCTCCTATACCAAATAAATTCGGCTAATTTTGAGGTTTAATGTTATTCTTTAGTTTTATGATAACAGCGTAGACTAGAAATATTCCCCAACCTCAAGAGGGATTATATATAAATTTTTACCTCAACCCCACCTTAATTAGAACTAGTTCTGTATTTACCCGAACGCTTAATGATAGTTGGAGTGTTTTGGAATTAAAATTCACTCTTTGAGGCATCTGCCCCCTCCTAACTACAGAACAATCAGAGAGCCTCACTGTAGAAGTTTCGAGCTTTCATCTACAAATATTTTGAATTGTGCAGTTTTTTTTTGCCAAAGAATGATCGTGCATAAATGCAACAACAAGTAAAAAAGACAGGGCATAAGAATATAAGAATGTTTTGGCTCTATACCCAAGACCGCCCTCTACAACTACGTATCATAGGAAGCGCGCTAGCGCTGCCTAAGTAAAGAACGATGTGGCCATCTCCGACAGGCACTTCGTATCGAAGGAGTTGTCGTAGAAACTTCGAAAAGGGCTCATTCGATTGGAAATTGGGGTGGCTAGTGCCCTTTTTAATAGTCTTATATGCCCTGGGGGCATATAAGAACGACGTTGGCACAATGTACTATGTATTATTTTTTTCCTTTAGAGGGCACTTCATATGGAAGGGGTCGTCGTAAAAACTTTAAAAGGGGCTCATGCGATTGGAAATTGAGAGTTCTAGTGCCCTTTTTAATAGTCGAAAGTGATAGGAGGGCGACAACCACCCCCCCCCCCCCCAACGCCCATCATTCCCCCAAACACATCCAATCAAAATTATGAGTTAGCCATTTTGTTCAGCGTAGTTGATTTCCAGATAAAAATATGTTTTGCCCTGAGGGTTGTGGGGAGTTGGGGACACTCCCCATAACCCTCAGGGCAAGGGTTTTAAGTAATGCCCTGGGGGCATATAAGGTTTTTATAGAAGGCGTTGTCGCAGAAACTTCAAAACAGGCCCATTCAATTGGAAATCCTAAGGGCTAGTACCCTTTTTAATAGTCGAAAGTGATTGGACGGCAACTAGCCCCCCCGCCCATTATTCCCCCCAAGAAATCCAAACAAAATTTGGTGATAGCCATTTTGTTCAGCGTAGTTGATTTCCAGGTATAAAATATGTTTTTGAGGAGGACACTCCCCCACAACCCTCAGAGCAAGGGCTTTAAGTTATGCCCTGGGGGCATAAAAGGTTTTTATAGAAGGCGTTGTCGTAGAAAGTTCAGAAAAGGCTCATTCGACTGGAAATTTAAAGGGCTAGTGCCCTTTTTAATAGTCGAAAGTGATTGGAGGGCAACTAGCCCCCCCCCCCACGTCTATCATTTTCCCAAACACATCCAATCAAAATTTTGAGACAGCCATTTTGTTCAGCGTAGTTGGTTTCCAGATAGTAAATATGTTTTTGAGGAGGACACTCCCCCACAACCCTCAGGTAAGGGTTTTAAGTTATGCCCTGGGGGCATATAAGGTTTTTTAAGAAGGTGTCGGCGTAGAAACTTCTAAAAAGCTCATTCGATTGTAAATTTAGAGGGCTAGTGCCCTTTTTAATAGTCAAAAGTGATTGGAGGGCAACTAGCCCCTCCCCCCCCCCCACGCCCATCATTCCCCCAAACACATCCAATCAAAATTTTGATATAGCCATTTTGTTCAGCGTAGTTGATTTCCAGAAAGAAAATATATTTTTGAGGGTACTCCTCCACAACCCTCAAGGCAAGGGTTTTAAGTTATGCCCTGGGGGCATATAAGGTTTTATAGAAGGTATTGTCATAGAAACTTCAAAACAGGCTCATTCGATAGGAACTTCGAAGGGCTAGTACCCTTTTTAATAGTCGAAAGTGATTGGAGTGGGCCCGACTGGGGACACTCCACATAACCCTCAGCGCAAGGGTTTTAAGTTATGTCCTGGGGGTATATAAGGTTTCTATAGAAGGCGTTGTCGTAGAAACTTCAAAACAGGCTCATTCGATTGGAAATTCGAAGGGCTAGTACCCTTTTTAATAGTCGAATATAAGGTTTTTAAAGAAGGTGTCGTCGTAGAAACTTCTAAAGAGCTCATTCGATTGTAAATTTAGAGGGGTAGTGCCCTTTTGAATAGTCGAAAGTGATTGGAGGGTAACAAGCTCCCCCCCCCCATGCCCATCATTCCCCCAAACAAATCCAATCAAAATTTTGAGATAGCCATTTTGTTCAGCGTAGATGATTTTCAGATAGAAAATATGTTTTTGAGGACACTCCTCCACAACCCTCAAGGCAAGGGTTTTAAGTTATGCCCTGGGGGAATATAAGGTTAGTATAGAAGGTGTTGTCGTAGAAACTTAAAAACAGGGTCATTCGATTGGAAATTCGAAGGGCTAGTTCCCTTTTTAATAGTCGAAAGTGATTGGAGGGCAACAAGCCCCCCCCCCCCCGCCCCTTATTTCCTTAAACCAATCCAATAAAAATATTGAAATATCCATTTTGTTCATCTTAGTTGATTTCCAGACAGAAAATATGTTTTTGAGGAGGCCACTCTCCCACTACCCTCAGGGCAAGGGTTTTAAGTTATGCCCTGGGGGCATATAAAGTTTTTATAGAATGTGTTGTCGTAGAAACTCCAAATAAGGCTCATTAGATTGGAAATTCAAAGGGATAGTGCCCTTTTTAATAGTCGAAAGTGATTGGAGGGCAACTAGCCCCCCCCCCCGCCCATCATTTCCCCAAACACATCCAATCAAAATTTTGAGATAGCCATGTTGTATAGCGTAGTTGATTTCCTGGTAGAAAATATATTTTTTAGGAAGACACTCCCCCACAGCCCTCAGGGCAAGGGTTTTAATTTATGCCCTGGGGGCATATAAGGTTTTCAAAGAAGTCGTTGTCGTAGAAACTTTAAAAAAGCTCATTCGATTTGAAATTCAAAGGGCTAGTGCCCTTTTCAATAGTCAAAAGTGATTGGAGGACATCTAGCCACCCCTCCCCCGCCCAGCATTCCCCCAAACACATCCAATCAAAATTTTGAGATAGCCATTTTGTTCAACATAGTTGATTTCCAGATAGAAAATTTAATTTTGAGGGGGACACTCCCCTACAACCCTCAGGACAAGGATTATAAGTTATGCCCTGGAGGCATATAAGGTTTTTATTGAAATCTTTGTTGTAGAAACTTGAAAAGGGCTCATTAGATTTGAAATTCAAAGGGATGATACCCTTTTTAATAGTCGAAATTGATTGGAGGGCAACTAACCCCCCTCTCACGCCCACCTTTTCCCCAAACACATCCAATAAAAATTTTGAGATAGCCATTTTATTCAGCGTAGTATAAGTCCAGACAGAAATATATTTTTGAGGAGAACACTCCCCCACAACCCTCAGGGCAAAGATTATAAGTTATGCCCTGGAGGCATATAAGGTTTTTCTTGAAATCTTGGTCGTAGAAACTTGAAAAAGGGCTCATTCGATTTGAAATTCAAAGGGGTACTACCCTTTTTAATAGTCGAAAGGGATTTGAGGGCAACTAACCCCCCTCTCACGCCCACCTTTTCCCCAAACACATCCAATCCAAATTTTTAGATACCCATTTTACTCAACGTAGTTGAAAGTTTTGGAAATTAGGTCTTTAAGGATCACAACCCCTCCCCCCATTACCCTCATGGCAGGTGTTGTAAGTTATTCCCTGGGGCATATGATGCTTTGTATTGAAAGCGTTGTTTCAGAAACTTCAAAAGGGCTCATTCAAATGGAAATTAAAGGGCTAGTGCCTTTTTTAATAGTTGGAAGTGATTAGAGAGTGACAAACCCACCACTCACGTCCGCCATTTTCCAAAACACATCCGATCAAAATTTTGCAGGCCAAACTGTGGTCTTAAAAAACGAAAAGATTTAAAGTATTATTTTCTTTTTCCCTGAAAAGACTATGTCAATATAAAATGAACAGAAATTAATTTAAAAAACTTTTTCCAAAAAATAATTTTTTCAAAGAAAAGTAAAGAACTCCATTAAACAAAAAATTAGCAAAAATAAATCAAATAATCTACCAAGCGTGAAACTACCACAAATCAGCATCGATAAATAAATGAAAGCCAAAACGAACAGAAATTACAATAATTAACCGATTCACACTCAAAACGAGCAGAAATTAACAAAAGTTGGGTGCAAAACCCCTATGCCTTTTCAAGACCAGAACAAATTTGCGCTTTACTGAAAAAATACAAATGAATGTGCCTTGTCAGTTTAATGTACATAAACTGATATTTAGTAATAAAAATGTTTATATTATTTGATTTATTAAAGTTATAAAAATAAGAACATTTATATTTTTTCAGTGAAGTGCAAATTTTGTTCTCGCCTTGGAAAGGCATAGGGGTTTTGCGCCCAACTTTTGTTAATTTCTGCTAGTTTTGAGTTTGACTCGGTTAATTATTGTAATTTCTATTCGTTTTGGGTTTTATTTATTTATCGATGCTGATTTGTGGTAGTTTCACGCTTGGTAGATTATTTGATTTATTTTTGCAAATTTTTTGTTTAATGGAGTTCTTTACTTTTCTTTGAAAAAGTTCTTTTGTGGAAAAAGTTTTTTTAATTAATATAAATGAAATAAAGCATACAACAAAATGGTATTTTTAAAAATAAAATGGATAAATTAAAACAATCCCAAGTTTGTTGCTTTTGTGATGGAAAGGCAGCGTGGTGTCAAGGGTCCCATAATATCGTGAGAGGGGTTATTCGGACAAAAACAAAATTTTAAGTGCCTTTTTAAGTGATCAAACAGAATGGAGGGCAACTAACCCCCTTCCCATGCTCTTCCCCCCCCCCAAAGAAATCCAAATAAAATTTTGAGATAGCTATTTGGTTCATCATAATTGAAAGGTACAATAAATATTGTACCAAGGGAAAGAGCTGTAAGTTTTGCAATTTATTTATTCTTAATAGATAGAATTGGTTATTGAAAAACACATTGACATTATTCGCAGAGGAGTTTTCTGCGAGGGGGGACGGATTTCTTTGGGGAGGATCTTCAGTGGGGAGGAATTCATCTACATATATTTTATTTGTGTTTCTTTCTCTTCGGATGTAAAATTTACATATGGAGAAAATTTTACGGGGGAATCGTCCGGGAAAAATTTTCAACGGGGATCAAATTGTCTCGCAGAATTTTTCTGTGGAAAAATACGCGTAATGTCGACAAGGGTACTGCAAGGCGACATCTCCCTTCTGTTTCAACAAACATGCTTCTGGTGTTTATTTTAATGCTTTATTTAACTGAAGTGATTTGCTTCATAATCCAACAATGGGAGAGACGGTAGATCTTTGTGTAGGGGAGGACGTAATACGCTTAAAGGAGTAGCCTACGTTCCAATGGCTTAAATTTCTAAGCCTCATTGAGCCTTCAGATGAAAATTGAATAAGTTTTTGGGACTTGTTGTCTAATTCTTCTTGGTTCCCACGTATATTTTTGGGCTACAGCTTTTATTATTGGTGCTGGGGGATGGAGTAGTAGTGTCCTAGTTTCCTAGTAGTAACGACCAGATTTCCTAGTTGATTCAGGTTGAGTTTCCCAATAATAAATCTTGCATGTAAATAATGACAAATTAGATAATTTACAATCCTTCTCCAGGGCTGTGGAGCATGGCATCTCCAGAAGCATAGCTATTAGACCTTGTTACCATTTTGAATCAAATGACTGTTTAAAATTTTTTATCGGTGTAAAGGGGAGCATCAAAAATGGCAAGAGGAAGAGGCTGTTTGTCTTTCGCTCATTGTTTAACCACGCTCTCCACATTATTTCCAACTTAATAGCCTTGGCCATTCCCTAGATATTGCTATTGTGTCCTTTTGCCAGCCCTCCCTCATATAGTGTAGTTCGATTTTGTTTGACATCGCCCTCAAAATTTTGTAAAGGATGAAATATGCCCCCATTTCCCTAAAATCAATCTTATATATAAACAATAGGCAAATTATATAACGTACAATACTTGCCCCAGTGACTGTGTTTTTTTTTTATCCCTGGAAACATAATTATTTGACTTTTCGATTATTTTGAACAGGATGGCTGCTCCAAGATTTTGATCATATATCTTTGGGTAGATTGCAGCTGGACATTTGAGGGGACTAGTTACCCTCCGACTATTTTCAACATCTCCCTCAACATGCCCTGAAAGTTGAAACTTACTACCCTCAGCCGTACTCGAGATATTGCAGATACACCTTTTTGAGAAACTGGATGCACATGCTAACTTTTGATTTAGTTAAACATGCTCCTAAGATTCCTTGAAGTTCGCTTTAATAAACATAACCTTTTTGAACACACTCAGAATCAAACATTCCCCCTTTTTCCAACCATAAATCTGTGATTAAAAACAGTATAATTTACAATCCTTGCCCTGGGTGTTTTGGGGGGCATTGCATCCCCGAAGACATAATTAATAGATCTTTCGCCTATTTTGAGCAAAAGAACTTTTCAAAATTTTGATCAGTGTTGAAGAAAGAGAGCAAATAAAAAAAAGTCAATAGGGTGGGGGGCTTGTAGCCCTCCAATCGCTTTCCAGCATCCCCTTACACATACTTTGTAAATTTTAACTTAATACCATCAGCTGTTCCTGAAATATTACTGATGCGCCCTTTTAACAATTAGCATCCACATAGTATGTTTTGACTGTGTTTGGCTTTCTTCTCTAACGCTGTGGGCTGTTATGTCATCCATAGTTTTTTTTTTACATTTAGACTATTTTAAACTAAATGGCTATTCCAAAGCGTTGATGGAATGTTTTTGAAAAAAGGGCAGCTAAAGAGGGCATGGAAGGGGAGGTTTCAGCCATATAACCACTTTAAAACCTCCTCCTCGACATGTCCTGAAAGTTTCAAATTTATGCTACCAGCCATTCTTATAATTAATTTAAAAAGACTTCTCGAAATTTAAGTTTTACATAGAAATGTAAACGCCATTTTAAACATGAGCTCTGCTGAAAAAGAAGCCATTCCAATTACGAACTCAAACGGCCTTACGTTCCAATTGACGAATGAATGCTACCCAAAACAAACAGAACTCGAACAAAAAATCATAGCAAAAAACATACAACAAGTAATAATAAAAATGAATAAATAGATCTTAAAGCGAGTAATGCTTAGATTGAATATGAAAATCAAGCTTAAAACGAAAACAAATATTTTGCTATTAAAGTATAAATGAAACTTAAAACAAACAGAAATTAAATAACAATCAATGCAAACAAACATACAATATTTATTAATGTAAATGAAAAAATAAATCTTAAAACGAGTGAAACTTAAATTGAATATGCAAATCCAGTTTGAATCGAATAAAAATAACTACAAACAAGAGTTTGGGTATCGCCTCACTGCAGAAGCCTAAAAGCTACTGCGTCATTAGCGCTTTACTGAAAACATTTCTTTCATTAATTAAGATTTTAGGGAATACATATCAGCATATGTATATTAAATTGACAATGCACATTCTTTTTTCAGTAAACTCATTTGAATTTTTTTTCAGTAAAATACAAATTATATTCTGGCTTTTAGAAAGCATAGGGGTTTTGAACCCTACTCATATTAATTTATGCTGGTTTTGAGTTTGACTCTAATATTTATTTTAATATTTGTTCGTTTTTGGGTTTCATTTATTTATTGATACTGATTTGGGGTAGTTGTATGCTTGGTAGATTATATGATAGTCCGGAAGCCAGGTGTTGAAAGTGTGAATCATACCACGACGGAATGGGGCCGCTACGAGAATTAGCCTACCCTCCACCCTTTAAATTGACCCTGCGGATTCAAAAATACCAATGGCGCTTGCTTGCGAGTGGTGGAACACTCTGAAACTTGACATTTTATTATATTTTGGTGTTTCATGCAAGAAAATGCATGTTCCACAAAGTTTGAGGTGCAGTTTTCCGCTCAAATAGAACTGCCTAGAAGCCATAGGATGTTTTGATAACAAACCAACACAATTAGTTAGAAAAAATGGCAGAGTTAAAAAAAAAATGGCAAAACTATATGAGTTCAAGATTTTTTTTTTCACTGTAATTTTATTTTCATTTTCAATGCTGTAAGAACTGGAAAATAATAAATTTGTAATATACGAGTAATTCGTTTTCAGTGAGGCACCAATGACGCAGAAGGCTTTAGGTTTTTACAGTTAAATAAGGGGGGAGTATCCAAATTTTGTTTGTAGTGAAACTATTTTTGTCTTGACCAATCTTGGAAAGAACTAATAAATTAAACTGAATATTTGATGCATAATGTATTAATTGCTAAAAGCATATCAGTTCAAAATTTTACTGTAATTTTAATACTTATTTTCAATATTAAGTACAAAAGAAAACATTTGTAATATAATT
Source organism: Artemia sp. Qi Xiang Cuo (assembly GCF_049724085.1). Taxonomy (NCBI): domain Eukaryota; kingdom Metazoa; phylum Arthropoda; class Branchiopoda; order Anostraca; family Artemiidae; genus Artemia; species Artemia sp. Qi Xiang Cuo. The sequence continues at coordinate 65,295,224 of NC_142804.1, forward strand.
CGTTTTCAGTAAAGCGCCAATGACGCAGTAGGTTTTAGGCTTCTGTAGAGAGGCGATACCTAAACTATTGTTTGTAGTTATTTTCATTCGATTCAAACTTGATCTACATATTCAGTTTAAGTTTCACTCGTTTTAAGATCTATATATTCATTTACATTAATACATATTGTATGTTTGCTTGTATTGATTGTTTTTAATTTCTGTTCGTTTTGAGTTTCATTTATACTTTAATAGGAAAATATTTGTTTTTGTTTGAAGTTTGACTTTCATATTCAATACAATCATTACTTGCTTTAAGATCTATTTATTAATTTATATTATTACTTGTTGTATGTTTTTTTGATATGATTGTTTATTTATTTTCTGTTCGTTTTGGGTTTCATTTATTCTTTAATAGTAATTACTGGTCGTTTTGAGTTTGAATTTTAACAGGTATTTGTATCTCCTGAGCTTAAGTTTAAAATGGCCTTTACTTTTCTTTGAAAAACTTATTTTTCGCAGTTTTTTTTTAAATTAATTTTTGTTCGTTTTTGATTGCAAAAAGTTTTATGGTATGGGGGGGGGGGTGCTTACTGTCCGATTATTCTTGACTTTAAAAAACGGATCTAGAACTTTCAGTTAAAATCGAAGGAGGCTTTTTTCAAAGTCTATACGATTACCTCTTTGATAAAAACCTTATAAATGAACAATAGACAGCTTTCAGAACTTGTGGACAGCGATTGACAACAATGAATGGATTGAAAAAATAGCTCCAATAAGGGGTTTTAGACCATTTCACTTGCTGACACAAAGGGATCACGACTGTTTGGAATTGACCTTAATAGGATTTTGTGTGTCAAAGCAATTTTACATCTTTCTCAGAGTATGTATTTTAACCTTATAATTGGATAATTATAATGGATTTCTTGTGTGTTCTTCCCATACAAAACCCCTTCCCATAAGTTATAAACCTCTTTAATAAGTTATGCCCCACGGCATAACTTACAATTCCTACCCCCGGGCCGTGGTGGGCTGTGTCGACACCGGAGTTTTTTGTTATCAGAACTTCGAAATATTTTAACAAAAGTATATCTCAAAATTCGTATCTGATGCATTTAGGGCGTGGAGGAGGGGGGGATAGTCACCCTCCAATCTCGTTTGAATCTTAAAAAGTGAACAAGAACTTTCAATTTTCAGTTAAATGAGACCTCTCCAAAGTTTATACGAGCATCCCTTCTATAAGAAATAATAGGAAGGATTTGGAGAATCCTGAAATTACAACTCTTGTCGTGAGGGTTGTGGGGGAGTTGTCATCCTCAAAGACCTAATTTCCAGAACTAAAAACTACGTTTAATAAAATGGCTGTCTCAAAATTTTGATTGGATGTGTTTGGGGAAAAGGTGGGCGTGAGAGGGGGGTTAGTTGCCCTCAAATCACTTTCGACTATTAAAAAGGGCACTAGCCCTTTAATTTCCAATCAAATGAGCCTGTTTTGAAGTTTCTACGACAACGCCTTCTAAAAAAACCTTATATGCCCCCAGGGTATAACTTAAAACCCTTGCCCTGAGGGTTGTGGGGGAGTGTCCTCCTTAAAAATATATTTTCTATCTGGAAATCAACTACGCTGAATAAAATGGCTATCTCAAAATTTTGATTGGATGTGTTTGGGGGAAGAATGGGCGTGGGGGGGGGGCTAGTTGCCCTCCAATAATTTTCAACTATTAAAAAGGGCACTAGTCCTTTAATTTCCAATCGAATGAGCCTGTTTTGAAGTTTCTAAGACAATGCCTTCTATAAAAACCTTATATGCCACTAGGGCATAACTTAAAATCCTTGTCCTGAGGGTTGTGGGCGAGTGTCCTCTCAAAAATATATTCTCTATCTGGAAATCAACTACGCTGAACAAAATGGCTATCTGAAAATTTTGATTTGATGTGTTTGGGGAAATGATGGGCGTGGGGGTGGGGGGGGCGGGAGGGGTTCTAGTTGAACTCCAATCACTTTAGACTATTAAAAAAGGCACAAGCCCTTTAATTTCCAATCCAATGAGCCTGTTTTGCAGTTTCTACTACATCGCCTTCTATAAAAATCTTATATGCCCCAAGGGCATAACTTAAAACCCTTGCCCTGAGGGTTGTGGGGGAGTATCCTCCTCAAAAATAAATGTTCTATATGGAAATCAACTACGCTGAACAAAATGGATATCTGAAAATTTTGATTGGATGTGTTTGGGGAAATGATGGGCGTGGGGGGGGGGCTAGTTACACTCCAATCACTTTCGACTAATAAAAAGGGCAAGGCACTAGCTCTTTAATTTCCAATCGAATGAGTCTGTTTTGAAGGTTTCTACGACAACGCCTTCTATAAAAACCTTATATGCCCCCAGGTCATATCTTAAAACCCTTGCCCTGAAGGTTGTGGGGGAGTGTCCTCCTCAAAAATATATTTTCTATCTGGAAATCAACTACGCTGAACTAAATGGCTATCTCAAAATTTTGATTGGATGTGTTTGAGGAAATGATCGGCGTGGGGGGGGGGGGCTAGTTACACTCCGATCACTTTCGATTATTAAAAAGGGCACTAGCCCTTTAGTTTCCAATCGATTGAACCTGTTTTGAAGTTTCTACGACAACGCCTTCTATAAAAACCTTATATGCCCCCAGGGCATAACTTAAAACCCTTGCCCTGAGGGTTGTGGGGGAGTATCCTCCTCAAAAATATATTTTCTAGCTCGAAATCAACTACGCTGAACGAAATGGCTATATCAACATTTTGATTGGATGTGTTTGGGGAAATGGTGGGCGTGGGGGGGGGCTAGTTGCCCTCCAATCATTTTCGACTATTAAAAAGGACACTAGCCCTTTAATTTCCAATCGAATGAGCCTGTTTTGAAGTTTCTAAGACAACCCCTTATTTGAAAACCTTATATGCCCCCAGGGCATATCTTAAAACCCTTGCCCTGAGGGTTGTGGGGGAGTGTCCTCCTCAAAAATATATTTTCTATCTGGAAATCAACTACGCTGAACACAATGGCTATCTCAAAATTTTGTTTGGATGTATTTGGAGGAATGATGGGCGTGAGGGGGGGGGCTAGCTGCCCTCCAATCATTTTCTACTATTAAAAATGGCACTAGAAGTCTCGATTTCCAGTTGAATGAGCCCCCTTTGAAGCTTCGACGACGACCCCTTCTATATGGAGTGCCTCTGGGAAAAAAATAATAATAAATAATAATAAAACATTGCAGCCGTATGGCCTTTACTATAGGCAACGCTACAGCGTTGCCTTTGATAGTGCTGATCCACCTGTTTTATAAACTGGATGCGCATTGTGCCTTTCGATTTAGTTCAGACACCCCGCAAAATTCTCCAAAGTTTCACCTTAATACCCTCGGCCTTTTCGTACGTACCCAGAATCACAACTTTCCCCTTTTCCTAATGATAAATCCTTCATGTAAACAATGGATAAATTAAATAATATATAGTCCTTGCCCCGTGGCTCTGGGGGATATGGCATTCCGGGAGGTAAACAGATTTTTTTGCGAATGGTACCAAGTTTTCTATTTCAGGTCAACTAGAGGATGTATGAAACTAAATTAAACCCTACTATTGTGTCCAGAGTTTTAAAAGGCTGTAGGTTGTTAAAAATTGCGGAAAATTTTTCTCCAGCATACAAATAGCACGCCAAACTATAAAGTCTTAAGAAAAACGAAAAGATTTAAATTATTATCTTCTTTTTCCCTGAAAAGACTATGTCAATATTAAACGAACATAAATTAATTAAAAAAGACTTTTTCCACAAAATAAGTTTTTCAAAGAAAATTAAAGAACTCCAATAAACCAAAAAGGAGCAAAATAAAACAAATAATTTACCAAGCGTGAAACTACCACAAATCAGCATCGATAAATAAATGAAACCCAGAACGAACAGAAATTACAATAAATAACCGAATAAAGCTCAAAACGAGCAGAAATTAACATGAGTAGGGATCAAAAACCCTATGCCTTCCCCAAGGCCAGAACATAATTTGCACTTTACTGAAAAATATACAAATGAATGTGCATTTTCAGTTTAATATAAATATACTGATATTTAGTAATCAAAATGTTAATATTATTTGATTTATTAAAGTTATAAAAGTAAAAACATTTATATTCTTTCAGTAAATTGCACATTGTGTTCTGGCCTTGGGAAGGCATAGGGGTTTTGAGCCCTACTCCTGTTAGTTGCTGCTCGTTTTGAGTTTTATTCGGTTATTATTGTAATCAAACAGTTCGTGGTAACGAACTGTAAGTAAGGAGTGACCCGGCTCAATGGTAACCGAAACTCTAAAAAACGGAATTTTGATACCAATAGATACATCAAAAGAATCAGATTTTAATTCTGATTTCAAATATATAAGTTTCATCAAGTTTAATTTTACCTACCAAAGTTACGCGCCTGAGAAAATTTGGCTGATCTTCGAAAAAGGGGGAAAGACCCCCTAAAAGTTATAGAACCTTAATGAAAATCACACCATCATATTCAGCGTATCAGATAACCCTACTGTAGAGGTTTCAAGCTCCTATCTACAAAAATGTGGAATTTTACATATTTTGCCAGAAAAAAGATCACGGATGCGTGTTTATTTGTTCATTTGTTTTTTTGTTTGTTTTTTTCCCCAGGGGTGATCGTATCGACCCAGTGGTCCTAGAATATCGTGGGAGGGCTCATTCGAATGGAAATTAAAATTTTTAGTGCCCTTTTTAAGTGACAAAAAAAATGGGGGGCAACTGGGCCCATTCTCACGCTCATTTTTTCCCAAAGTCACCCAATCAAAATTTTGAGATAGCCATTTTGTTCAGCAGGGTCGAAAATATTATAACTATGTCTTTTAGGATGACTTAATCCCTCGAAGCCCCCAGGAGGAGGGCTGGAAGTTATGAACTTTACCCAATGTTAACATATAGTATTGGTTATTGGGACCCGGCTCAATGGTAACCAAAACTCTAGAAAACGGTATTTTCATACAAATAGATACCTCAAAAGAATCAGATTTTAATGCTGATTTCAAATATATAAGTTTCATCAAAAGCTACGCGCCTGAAAAAATTTGGCTGATTTTCAAAAAAAGGGGGAAAGACCCCCTAAAAGCTATAGAACCTTAATGAAAAGCACACCATCATATTCAGTGTATCAGAGAACGCTACTGTAGAGGTTTCAAGCTCCTATCTACAAAAATGTGGAATTTTCCATTTTTTGCCAGAAGAAAGATCACGGGTGCGTGTTTATTTTTATTTTTTTTCCCCAGGGGTGATCGTATCATTTTCCCATAATTTTCTGATTTTTCTCACAGAATAATGGGTTTGAAGGATTTGTCCCCCCCCCCGAAACAAATTCCTGCGTACGTGCTTGGGGTCGGGGGTTATGTAGGAGGATCTTTCCATGAAGGAAGTTTTCATGGGGGAAGGGACATTGCTATGAAGGGGACGCCGGACTTCCCAGCATTATTTAAAAAAAGATCAGAAATTAAATATAAAAATTTCTGTTCGTTTTAAGTTTTAATGTCGCTCCTTAATTTCAGTTAAAAAGACTTGTTTTTTTTATTTAATTAAATAAAAAAACAAGTTTTTTTAACTGAAAGTAAGGAACGACGTTAAAACTTAAAACGAACAGAAATTATTCCGTATATGAAAGGGGCTGTCCCCTCCTCTGATCTTTTTCTTTAATAATGATGGGAAATCCGGCACCCCCTTCATAGCAATGTCTCTTCCCCCATGAAAACTTCCTTCATGGAAAGATCCTCCCATATAACAACCGACCTCCCCCCACCTACCAGAAAAAATCCCCCCTGAAAACATTTGTATACTTCCCAATAACCAATACTATATGTAAGCATTGGGTAATGTTCAAAACTTTCAGCCCTCCCCCCGGAGACTTAGGGGAGTTAAGTCATTCTAAAAGATAGTTATTATATTTTCAACCATGCTGAACAAAATGGCTATCTCAAAATTTGGATCGGGTGACTTTGGGGAAAAAATGAGCGTGGTAGGGGGCCTAGTTGCCCTCCATTTTTTGGGGTCACTTAAAAGAGGCACTAGAACTTTTAATTTCCGTTCTAATGAGCCCTCCCACGATATTCTAGGACCACTGGGTCGATACGATCACCCCTGGGAAAAAAAACAAACAAATAAACACTCATCCGTGATCTTTCTTCTGGCAAAAAATGCAAAATTCCACATTTGTGAAAAGAGGTGCTTGAAACTTCTAAAGTCAGGTTCTCTGAATCTACAGTATACGCTGAATATGATGGTGTGATTTTCATTAAGGTTCTATAACGGTTAGGGGGTCTTTCCCCCTTTTTTCTAAAATCAGCCAAATTTTCTCAGGCGCGTAACTTTTGATGGGTAAAATTAAACTTTATGAAACTTATATATTTGAAATCATCATTAAAATCTAGAGTTTCGGTTACCATTGAGCTGGGTCGCTCCTTGCTTACAGTTCGTTACCACGAACTGTTTGATGTCTGTTCGTTTTGGGTTTCATTTATTTGTCTATGCTGTTTATTTGTGGTTTCATTTATATATCTATGTTTCATTTATTTGTGGTAGTTTCACGCTTGGTAAATTATTTGATTTTATTTTTGCTCATTTTTGGTTTAATGGAGTTCTTTAGTTTTTTTGAAACACTTATTTGTGGAAAAAGTTTTTGTTTATTAATCAGAGGCAACGCTGTAGCGTTGCCTATAGTAAAAGCCATACGGCTCCAATGTTTTATTAATTTTTTTTCCCAGAGGCACTTCATATGGAAGGGGTCGTCGTAGAAGCTTCAAAGGGGGCTCATTCGATTGGAAATCGAGAATTCTAGCGCCCTTTTTAGTAGTCGAAAATGATTGGAGGGCAACTGGCCCCCCCCCCCCCACGCCCATCATTCTCCCAAACACATCCAATCAAAATTTTGAGATAGCCATTTTGTTCAGCGTACTTGATTTCCAGATAAAAAATATATTTTTGAGGAGGATATTCCCTCAGAACCCTCAGGGCAAGGGTTTTAAGTTATGCCTTGTGGGCATATAAGGTTTTTATAGAAGGCGTTGTCGTAGAAACTTCGAAACAGGCTCATTCGATTGGAAATTAAACTGCTAGTGCTCTTTTTAATAGTCAAAAGTGATTGGAGTGTAACTAGCCCCCCTCCCCCCCCCCCCTCACGCCCATCATTTCCCCAAACACATCCAATCAAAATTTTCAGATAGCCATTTTGTTCAGCGTAGTTGATTTCCAGATAGAAAATATATTTTTGAGGAGGACACTCCCCCACAACCCCGACGGCAAGGGTTTTAAGTTATGCCCTGGGGGTATGTAAGGTTTTTATAGAAGGCGTTGTCGTAGAAACTTCAAAACAGGCTCATTCGACTGGAAATGAAAGGGATAGTGCCTTTTTTAATAGTCAAAAGTGATTGGAGGGCACCTATCCCCCCCCCCGCCCATCATTCCCCCAAACACAGCCAATCAAAATTTTTAGATAGCCATTTTGTTCAGCGTAGTTGATATCCAGATAAAAAATAGATTTTTGAAGAGGATACTCCCCCAAAACCCTCAGGGCAAGGGTTTAAGTTATGCCCTGGGGGTATATAAGGTTTTTATAGAAGGCGTTGTCGTAGAAACTTCAAAACATGCTTTTTCGATTGTAAATTAAAGGGCTAGGGCCCTTTTTAATTGTCGAAAGTGACTGGAGTGCAACTCGCCCCCCCCCCCCACGCCCATCATTTCCCCAAACACATCCAATCAAAATTTTGAGATAGCCATTTGGTTCAGCGTAGTTGATTTTCAGATAGAAAATATGTTTGTGAAGAGGACACTCCCCCAAAACCCTCACGGAAGGGGTTTTATGTTATCCCCTAGGGGCATATAAGGCGCATATAGAAGGCGTTGTGATAGAAAATTCTAAAAAAACTCATTCGATAGTACATATACAAGGTTGGTGACCTTTTTAATAGTCAAAAGGGATTAGAGGGCAACTAGCCCCCGCCCCTACGCCCATCATTCCTCAAAAAACACCCAATCAAAATTTTGAGATGGCCTTCTTTGTTCAGCGTAGTTGATTTCCAGATTGAAAATATATTTTTGAGGAGGAAACTCCCCCACAACTCTCAGGGCAAGGGTTTTAAGTTATGCCCTGGGGGCATATAAGGTTTTTATGGAAGGCGTTGTCGTTGGAACTTCAAAACAGGCACATTTGATTGGAAATTCAACGGTCTAGTGCCCTCTTTAATAGTCGAAAGTGATTGGAGGGCAACTAGCCCCCCTCGCTCATCATTCCCCCAAACACATCCAATCAAAATTTTGAGATAGCCATTTTGTTCAGCGTAGTTGATTTCCAGATAGAAAATATGTTTTTGAGGAGGACAATCCCCCACAATCCTCAGGGCAAGGGTTTTAACTTATGCCCTTTTTGGTAAAGGCTCATTCGATTGGAAATTCCGAGGACTAGTACCCTTTGTACTAGTCGGAAGTGATTTGAGGGCAACTAACCCCTTTCTCACGCCCAACTTTTCCCCAAACACATCCAATCAAAATTTTAAGACAGCCATTTTATTAAACGTAGTTTTAAGATCTGGAAATTAGGTCTTCGAGGATTGCAACTCCCCCAAAGCCCTCAGGGCAAGGGTTGTAATTTAAGGATTCTCCGAATCCTTCATATTATTTCTTATGGAAGGGATGCTCGTATAAACTTTAGAGAGGGCTTATTTGATTGAAAATTGAAAGTTCTTGTTCACTTTTTAAGAGTCATAAGAGATTGAAGGGCGACTATCCCCCCTCCACGCCCTAAATGCATCAGATAAAAATTTGAAATAGACATTTTGTTAAAATAGTTCAAAGTTATGATAACAGAAAACTCCGGTGTCGACACAGCCCACCAGGGCCCAGGGGTAGGCGTTGTAAGTAATACCCTGGGGCATAACTTATTAAAGGGGGGTTTATAACTTACGGGAAGGGGTTTTGTATGGGAAGGACACATAGGAAATCTATTATAATTATCCAATTATAAGGTTAAAATACATACTCTGTGATAGATGCAAAATTGCTTTGGTACACAAATTCCTATTAAGGTCAATTCCAAACAGTAGTGATCCCTTTGTGTCAGCAAGTGAAATGGTCTAAACCCCCTTATTGGAGCTATTTTTTCAATCCATTCATTGTTGTCAATCGCTATCCAAAAGTTGGGCAAGCTGTTTTTTGTTCATATATAAGGTTTTTATCAAAGAAATAAACGTATAGATTTTGAAAAAAGCCTCATTCGATCGAAAGTTTTTAGATCCTTTTTCTAAAGTCAAGAATAATCGGACAGTAAGCAGCCCCTTATGCAATAAAAACTTGAAAGAATTTTCCATCAAAAATGAACAAAAATTAATTAAAAAACATTTTCCGACAAATAGTTTTTTCAAAGAAAAGTAAAGGCCATTTTAAACTTAAGCTGAGTATATACAAATACTTTTTAAAATTAAAACTCAAAACGACCAGAAATTGCTATTAAGGAGTAAATGAAACCAAAAACGAACAGGAGATTAAACAAAAACTCACATCCAGAAATATGTCACAAGTAATATTATTAATAAACAAATAGATCTTGAACCAAGTAATGCTATGATTTAATATTAAAACCAAGTTCAAAATGAAAACAAATATTTTGTTATTGAAGCATAACTAAAAAATTAGATGAAATTAAATTAAATAAACAATCGATGCGAACAAACAAAAAATATATATTAATGTAAATGAATAAATAAATCTTAATGAATAAATAATGAATAAAACGAGTGAAACTTAAATTGAATATGCAAATCAAGTTTGAATCGAATAAAAATAACTACAAACAAGAGTTTGGGTACCCTCTCACTGCAGGAGCCTAAAACCTACTGCGTCATTGGCGCTAATATATGTATATATACATACAATATATATATATATATATATATATATATATATATATATATATATATATATATATATATATATATATATATATATATATATATATATATATATTTATACGTGTTAAGAAACAGTTATCACTCCATAATATGCCAAAAAATTGTAGTTACCAAACTTTGAAAGCAGTGAAAGTTATCTTTTTTTCAGAATTGCAGAAAATGATTAATTGTACTTGTAGATAGAAAGTTTATCGTCCTTTCATCCTAGGGTAAAAGTAGCGTAAATAGTAATATTTGTGGGTAGGGGCAATTGGGGTGGGGCACTCGTAATTGTGTCAAGGTCTAAATCTATGATATAGGTTTGATACATTAACAAACATTTATTGTTGTCAGATATTAAATAATCGTCCCATTGTTTATATTCGAGTCTCTTAACTAAAATGGCTGCTGACCAATGTGTTAGGTGAATGCCGGGAACTTGATTGCTTCTTCTCTTCTGAATGAGATGACATATGGTTTCAGTCTGCACAGGGGCGGATTCAGGATTTTTTTTGGGGGGGGGGGCAAAAAATAGATTGATCCGAAAAGAAATGTTTTAGGGGGGGGGGCAAAATAGTTGGATCCGATAAACTTGCGCTATGAGCAAGTTTAAATAATGCAAACTTGAGTTTGCGTTAATTAAACGGAGGAAAACGATTCTCCGTCATGTTTTACAGTTGGACCTCGAAAATCCATGCAAATTTTGGAAAGCTCTTTTACTTTTTAAAGATGCTGCAGGAATTGAACTGTTTCCACACTTGCCAAAGTTCTTTCTGACTCTCTGCACCCTGCCCCATTCATGTTCCGCTGAAGAGAGACAGTTTTCGATTTTTTCCGCCGTAAAAACCAAAAATCGGACTAAACTAAATATCTTGGGTGGTTCGGCTCTTATGAAACCAAAGCTACTTGTCCTCGGGTCGTCAAGTGGAGTCCATGACAGGGTCATCCCCAGCGATTTGACTCGGGCTACCAAGAAATGGAAACAGGTGGATCCCTTGAGTCAGAATTCGACACTAGTCGATGCTTTAAATTCGGATGAGGACGAGGACGATTAAAGCCTTTTAAGTGCGACTTTTTTTAATTATGACTACATGTTATGACTTCTTTTTACTATTAAATATGTATGATTTACCTGACCTGAAGACTATTGACAAAATGATATTTTTTAAACTAATTATTGTATGTTATATAAGTTTTCTTTTTCTTCGCAGCCCTAGTCCAATTTGAGGTGAACTTTTTAACTTACATAATTTACAACTAAACCGGTAGCCGATTACGTCGTTTCCGTTTTGAAGTGACATAGATAAAATTGGTCTTTGATTCCCTAAAATACGAACGAGAAAGAATCTAGAAAAAATCAGTTAAAAAAAATAATAAATTAATTGCTTTAAAATCTGCCAGACATCTTTGTAAGCAGCATATCCCAAATTTAAAGACCAGCCCAAATAGTGTTTTAAAACTGGCAAATTTCCTCCTAAAAATGCAAAATTGAAGGGTTTAGGTTTCAAACCTAAAAACGGAAACTGGGGGACAAATTCAAAAGCCGTCACTTTCAAACACACTTCAGATTCTTAGCACTTCATCGCCTGAATTGCTTCGTGATGAGTTGTAGCTGTTTGTCTTCGTTGATTGTCTTTTACTTTTTCAATATATCTGAATTTTATGACCTGAAGGACATTCATAAATTAAAAGCCGGGCTTCACCAGCAGAATTTCCAGAATCCAAGATTCCAGACTATTGTTTGACGTCTTGCATACACCGCATCTGGAATATGAAGCCTATCCAGTAGTATATCCAAATAATCCAAAAAAAGGATTTTTGAACTTGTAGGTTTCCAGAATTTTCAATCATACTATGAAAACGAAAGAAAAGAGGAAAGTAGAGAAAAGAGAAGAAAAAAGGAAAAAAGATTGTGAAAAAGAAAAAACCTACTTTGTCAATTTTTTCGCAGATATACTCTAAATAGCTTCGATCAAATAGCCTAAATTCAAATTTCCTAAATAATCACATTTCCCAGCATTGCTACTCTACCATAGATACAAAAAAGGAACAGAGGTCAAATTATTACTAATAATAGTAACAAGGCCGGACAAAAGGCGATTGGAACGATTGGGTCCAATTGGGTCCCCATTTGAAAAGGCACCGCGCTGCCATCAAAATGAACAATTGATTTTCTAAATTGTTAAATAGTAATCTAAACAATTCCAGTAAACGTTGCTTCTAAAGAGAGATCATTCTCCAGGCTAAAACCAATAAAAAAAGCTACTTGATATTGACAGTAAATCAGGATGGACTAATTGGCTCAGTAATTGTGTTGATTGAAAGGGAAGACGCAAGGAAAATAGATTTTAAAAGAAGTTACAGACAAAAAATTTAGAAATATGTAAGTTCATGTGCCCGTATTTGGTGATGTAAGTTTCAAAAAGCATTTTGAGCAGTTTGATAATATCTAGGGGACATAAACGTAAATTAACGTAAGCACAAAATGATTAAAAAAAGAGACAAAACCGTAAGCTCAAAATGAACAAACTGTACCATCAAATGAGACAAGGCAAAGAGAACGACCGGAGAAATGTAAATGTACAGGTGATAATGAACAACCTAGACCACCAAAAGTGACAAAACCAATCTAAGCAGGTAAGGCAAGGACACTGAAAAATGTCTGAAGCAATGATAAACGAAAATAAGGATCAAAGAAATATATTATTAGAATATTAGGAAAACTGACAATTAGAGCAAGTCAAAACCGAAATTGAAGAACTTATAAATATGAAGTAAAAAGATAAGTGGCAGCGAGAATCACAACGACCCGAAAACGAAAGTGAAGAACAAAAAACATATGCGGTTAAAAGACATGAAACAATGACGGTCAGAACGAATCAAAATGAACAGGAAGAACAGAGAAATGTGTGGTTAGAAGATATACGAAAGCAAGAACAAAGAAATATGCAGTTCGATGAAAATCACCAGCGAGAATTACGAGTAACAGAAAGAATCAGAACGTGTCAAAAATGAAAGTAAAGAACAAAGAATTGTAGGGTTAGCGGACACGCTAAAGCGAGTACCAGAAGTGTCAAAATTACAGTGAAGAACAAAGAACTGTTCTATTAGAAGATAGCAAAAATCAGAATGAGTCAAAAATGAAAGCGTAGAAGAAACAAAAATATTATGTTAGAAGAACAACACCATCGCAATCTTTGATGCCAACAAACGGTGGCGGAAAAACCATTAAAAACCTACAATGATCCTGTAAATTACAAAAGTGTTATTTAAAAGTCATTGGGACCCTTCAACTCTGTATGTGTTCACTGTGAGTCCTCCATTATACCGCAGGAAAAGTAACCAGCCAGGATGATTTACCTGAGAGCTGCTGCCTGCTTGGTCGAATTGTATTCCTGCATCAACAATTTCCAAATAAATTTGTTTGGCCTGTTATAGGACATCACTTGCTCTCTAAAGAGCTCCACAAGCAAATGCAAAACTTGAACTCATGTTTTGCCTTAGCTTCACTCAACTTAAGCGATGATCGAACCAACAATAATCGTAATGTTTTCAGCTTCAAAATAGCTGGACAAATTTATCACAAAATCAATTTAGCGGCGCACCCATCACAGACCCCTGAAGGTGATTTTCAACTACAGTAATATGGCCAAATTTATTTTTTAGACCCTAATGGAGATGTTAAAGAACACCTTTCACATCTTTTAAATTGTTAGATCAGTCGTGCCCAAAAAACTCTCTTGGAAGAAATATTGCAAGACACGAACAGCAATGCAAAAGGCTACATGAATGCGATATATATATATATATATATATATATATATATATATATATATATATATATATATATATATATATATATATATATATATATATATATATATATATATATATATATATATATATATATATATATATATATATATATATTGAATTTTATTTTAAAATTTAACTTATAATGGGGGCCCAAAAACAAATTCCAATCGGGCCCCACACCTAGTCGATCCGGCCTTGAATAGTAATAATAGTAATATATTTTCTTATCCACTTATCCACTAACAAGTTGGTAGAAAATGAAGAAGGAAAAAACAAACGCAATATAACCACAATACAGCATACCATCATTGAATGCATCAATAAAGCACACGCAAATACAACATAGCAATAATATAACAAATAATAATAATAATAATAAATAATAGTAGTGCATAAAAATAAATAATAATTATTGCATAGCAATAAATAATTTAATTCAATAAATTCGAGGAAACATATTTATAAAAAGAAGGTTATATGACACTTTCACACATGACAGACGAGAAGCTAGGATAGTTGTCATCGTGCAGAGGCCAACTTTCCTTTTGTCATTCTCTTCTAGAACACCATTTTTTATTAATAACTGTAGAAGAACTTGAATAAGCTAAGTAAAGTTCAGAGTAATTGTCACAGAGCTCACATTTCATTCTTCAACAAAAAAATTTCCATTCGATATATATAACAAGACTCTGATCTAACAACGAAATCCGAGTGCAGAATTTTAGAGAACCTGGCTTCTATTTTTTTTCTATCTGAATGGCTCAACCTTTATACATTGCTTCTCTGGTTGTTAGAAGTTTCTTGGCTTTTACCACGAAAGACAGATCTGCTATTTTTCCTAGTTTTTCTTCGGCTAATTATGATAGCTAATAGTGACCTTAGGACTGACTAAAAAAATTACGAAGAACTTTTGCCGCAGAATTTAAGCTTAAAATCTACTCTTTAAGTCAGGACATCTTGCATGCGTAATCTTGCATGCGTGAGTCCAAAAGTACCGATACTCATATCTTGAAAAAACTATTTTTCCATGTGCCTCTGTTGGGTGCAATGGTTTTTTGTCATTGGCACCTAGGTCAAAAACAAAGATTGCAAAAGATGGCTAAATTTGATAACCAAGAAAGTCAAAGGTACCGGTGTCTCACATCGGAGATTTCAGTTGCTTGTTTCGGCAAAAGGTAAAAAATATGGGATTGGGCTTTGCATTCCCTACCGGTGGTGCTGATCTCCGCTTCATGGCTCTTCAGCCAGGTAGTGAAATTGGGGGGGGGGGGGCAGTCATCCTGTGCTTTCACACACCCTTCCCGTTCACTTTTTCCAGATTTCTCCAGGTATCTATATAGAGGTGGATTGACTCTGGCTAAGCTCACAGAGTCATGCCGATGACCTTCGTTCCAAACAAAAGAACCACTGACACTAAGACTCGAACCCCTGTTCTCGCTGTTGAAGGTTTTCAAGTCTAGCGTGCAAAGCACTCGGCAAACGATAATGTAGACGACATGATCGTACTTCCATGTAAGCAGGGCATCAATGTCTTTGAGACCCATGGACCATAGTTGCGGAACAACCATTACAGCTATATCTCATGTGCAATAAATGTGCATTATACCCGTATCACGTTCGCATATTTGTTATGGTTATCGTAGATTATAATTTGTAAAGCCAGCGTGTAATTAGAAAACTTCTGGAACCATTCTATGTCCACGATGTAATCGTCAAACTCTGTATCAGCATTGTTTTTATCTGCATTATGGCTGTGTACTATTTACTGTTGTTAATGAGTATCTGTGAAATGTGTATCCCAGTCTTGTGCATTCTTGTCTTTTCTTGTGCTTTCTGTTTCCAGTCTTGTGGTTTGTGTGCTTTCATTTCTTAGTGTGCCACCCATTTTTGATGTAGAAGCGTGTATGTCTTCTTGCTTACTTTTTATTATAAACAGCTAAAATGTAATAAACACCAAAATCATAAGTTTAGAAAAAAGCTTAAGCTTCTCTTTCAAAATCAGGATTTCTGGGATTATTTCTCAAAAATTTATGAGAGATACGGAATTGCTGTAGTCATCAGAGAGATAATATGAAGTTATATAAGTTTTTAAAGTTATTTGATTTCTAAAAGGTTAAGCTCCAAAGCGAGGACATTTTCCTTGACAAAATGTAAGAAATCCAAAGAATTAAAACTTCAAAATAGAAAAAGTCACTAAATAAATTTTATTTCTGGAAAACCAATGCAAACTCCAGTTGTTAGAATATCAAGATCTGTGTGCCTGCATTGGAAAAAAAAGTTCTATCTTGTCTATAAGAAATAGTTGTCTGTAGGATTGCAAGGAAATCGATGCGTGATGACAACCTTACAAATTATTTCGTACAGCTCATTTTTCAGATATAGAAGTACATGTCTTCTTGCTTAATTTTTTGGTAATAAAAGTCTGGCTTATAACCAACAACAAAATCAATCATTTCAGAAAATTCGGAACTTTGTGCTTAGAAATCAGGATTTGCGGCTTTATTTCCCAAAATTGGTGAGAGATACGGAAATTTTGTTTAGGTTTTCGAAGAGATGATAACTGTGAAGTTCTATCACTATTGTGTTCAAATTTATTTGATTTCTAAAAGTTTTGATTTGAAGCTGGGATATTTTACTTAGACAGAATGTACGGAATTCACAAAACCAAAACTTCAAAATAGAAAAACGGCAGAGAAAGAATTTTATTTCTGAAAAATAATCAAGTTCTCCGAAGACCAAGATCTTTCTATCGACATTGGAAAAAATATTCTACCTTGGCTAGAAAATATGTTACCTCTAGGAAAAACAAATTCACTTTCCCAGCTAGGATAATCTTGTTTTGGCACCATGTACAAAATATGAGGAAAAAAAACCTTCCCCTTCCTCCCTTAAGAACTAAATATGTTGAGCTAAAAGAATTAAATATTCATTTTTCCTAGAATTTATCCACGGTCTCTCTCTAGCTCATGCACAAAGCACCGAATACCCCATCTACTTTACTCTATAGTTTCCCATTGTAGATTTATTAGATAGTGCTAATAAAGCTGAAATTATACAATTTCATTATCAAGTATTTTACAGGTTGCATAGGTTGCATCAAGACATGGCTAATTGTAGACAGAGAAAAGCCAAGACAGATAGTCCAAGTAATTGAGAGGCAAATGTTTAAATGGCAGGGGCACGGGTAAATGGTGGGAGTATGCATGACTCTCTTATTGGACACATACTTATTTGTTAGTTTTTGGAAAGGAATGCCTGCCTAGAGTCTCAGGCATGTTGATCAAGAATTTAAAATTGGTATAAATGATGGTTTCTTTAAAAGAAAATTTCAACTGACTTGAAACATTTCCTGGTATTGGACGCCAAAAACTTTTATGTGGAAATTACCCCCCCTTCTTAATGCAGCAATGAATTACAGTTATTCCGCCTAATGGGTTTCAGAAATGCTGAAACTAGCTTTGGGACTACTCAGTTTCTGTTTGCATTTTTTTATAACTCAGATTATTTCGTTACAAGTACTTTTCAACTCATCATTTTGTTCGGAAGCAACAAAAATATAAAAATTATATAAAAATATAAAAAATAAATAAAAATTTTATTTTTGTTTTATATCTTTTGCTCCTGGTGAAATATGAATCAACCTTATAGAGTCCATACAATTTTCTAGTTTTGCTCAAAATCAAACTATTTTGGGCCTCTATATACCCAAATTTTAGTCTTCCCCGCGATAGATCCAGATCACGATACTTCTGAATGCATAAATCTTCTACAAGCTTCCTGAAATTCTGCTCTTC
This sequence comes from Artemia sp. Qi Xiang Cuo, assembly GCF_049724085.1. Taxonomy (NCBI): domain Eukaryota; kingdom Metazoa; phylum Arthropoda; class Branchiopoda; order Anostraca; family Artemiidae; genus Artemia; species Artemia sp. Qi Xiang Cuo. The sequence continues at coordinate 65,312,760 of NC_142804.1, forward strand.
TGATTTGGCATAAAATCAAGGGAAAAAACTGAAGGTAGGTTAGAGCTGATCAGAAATAACCTTTCTAAAGAAAGAATAAAAAATTGATATCCTTTGGTATCTAGCTAGCACTCTATGGTATCTAAATTCGTAAAAGCAGCACTCTGGTTCCATTAAACTAGAAACCCCTCGTATTTAAAATTGGGGTCACAACTTGCTAGTTTCAGCTCCTAATGATAAAAAATAATAGAGTGTAGACGACATGGTAGTGTTTTGGTATCTATAGAATTAATTTAAAACTTTTCCACAAATAGGTTTTTCAGAGATAAGTAAAGAGCTATATTTTCAAACAGTTCGTGGTAACGAACTGTAAGCAGCGACCCGGCTCAATGGTAACCGAAACTCTAAAAAACGGAATTTTGATACCAATAGATACGTCAAAAGAATCAAATTTTAGTTCTGATTTCAAATATATGTTTCATCAAGTTTAATTTTACCCATCAAAAGTTACGCGCCTGAGAAAATTTGGCTGATTTTCAAAAAAAGGGGGAAAGACTCCCTAAAAGTTATAGAACATTAATGAAAATGACGCCGTCCTATTCAGCATATCAGAAAACCCTACTGTAGAGGTTTCAAGTTTCCTATCTACAAAAATGTGAAATTTTTGTAGATATTTGTAGATATTTTTAATTTTGTAGACCTCCTCCCACGCTCATTTTTTTCCCAAAGTCACCCGATCAAAATTTTGAGATAGCCATTTTGTTCAGCATGGTCGAAAATATTATAACTATGTCTTTTAGGATGACTTAATCCCTCAAAGCCCCCAGGGGGGGGGCTGAAAGTTATGAACTTTACTCAATGTTAACATATAGTTTTGGTTATTGGGAAGTATACAGACGTTTTCAGGGGGAATTTTTTCTGGTAGTGGCGGGGGGGGATGGGTCGGATGTTATATGGGAGGCTCTTTTCATGAAAGAAGTCTTCATGGGGTAAGGGAAATTGTTATGAAGGGGGCGCCGGATTTCCCATCATTATTTTAAAAAAAAAAATCAGAAATTAAATATAAAAAAACAAGTTTTTCAACTGAAAGTAAGGAACAACATCAAAACTTAAACCGAACAAAAATTATTAGCTATATGATTCGGTTCACCTTCTAGTCAATGCCTCACTCTTTAAGCCAAAGATTTTTTAGTACTTTCATAAGAGCTATTTATTCTAATTAACGGCCTTTGTGATTAAGGGGTTATTTTTAAAGAATTGGAACAAAATTCGAACTTTAGCTTAAAGAGCAAGGTATTGATATTGACTAGGGTTATGTAAGTTAATTTGTAAATTACATCAGAACCAAATTTAGAGACAGCCATTTAGCAAAAGAAAGGTAAAATTTTTATACAAATTTTGTTTACTTATTCAATGACGGCGAGCCAAAATAAAAGCTGCATTAACTAAAAAACGATCAGAAATTAAATGAAAAAAACAAGTTTTTTAAACTGAAAGTAAGGAGTGACATTAAAACTTAAAACGAACAGAAATGATTCCCTATATGAAAGGGACTGTCCCCTCCTCAACGCCTCGCTCTTTACGCTAAAGTTTGACCCTGTCTCACAACTTTATTTTTTAAAACAATAAAAAATTAGCGTAAAAAGCGAGGCGCTGAGGAGGGTACCGCCCCTTTCATATACGGAATAATTTCTGTTCGTTTTAAGTTTTAATGTCACTCCTTACTTTCAGTTTAAAAAACTTGTTTTTTTATTTAATTTAAAAAAAAGAACAGAAATAAAGTCTAACAATTCTCCAAGCGTAAAGCTACGGCAAATCACCATCAATAAATAAATGAAAGTCAAAATAAGCAGAAACTAAGATGAGGACGGCTGACGCTCCCCATGTCTTCTTAAAATCAGAATATAATTTGTACTTTATTGTAAACCCTCCTAATTTCGAGCTGAATGTTTTTATTTCTTATAATATCGATTTTTTTTAAACACCGTCCAAACCAAGATGAAAAAAAAAATTAATTTGAATTGACAATTTAATATTCATATACTGATGTTTATTCCTTAAGGACTTAAAGTCATAATAATTTGGGATTTATTACAGTTAAAAAAGTGAAAACATTTAAAACGTATTTTGTTTTCAGTAAGTGCAATTCATGTTCTGGTATTCAGAAAGCATGGGGGTGTAAGCCCTACTCATCTCAATTTCTACTCGTTTTGAGTTTGACTTGGATATTTGTTGTAATTTCTGTTCGTTTTGGGTTTAATTTACTTATTGATGGTGATTTTTGGTAGTTTTACGCTTTGAAAATTATTTGACTTTAATACTACTCATTGCTGGTTTAATTTAGTTGTTTAAATTACTGGTTTAAATTACTACTCATTGCTGGTTTAATTGCTGGTTTATATTTACTTTCCTTTGAAATGCTTATTTTGTGAAAAGGTTTTAAAAATAAATTTTTGTTCGTTTTTTCATTAACATAGTCTTTTTCATTGGAAACGAACAATTTAAATCTTTTCGTTTTTTTCTATAGAAATCCATAGTTTGGCTTACTATTTACAAGTTGGAGAAAATTTTTCAACAATTAATACACGCAGTATTGTTTAATTTAGTTTCGAACTTCTTCAAGATTTTCTGAAAAATATAACTTGATAACATTTCCAAAAAATTCTATCTATGCTTTTTGATAACCTGGATACGCTTAACCTCTTAAGATTTAGTTCAGTGGCAAGAACAGAAGTAGTAATAGCAGGAGCCCTGAAAGTTTCAACTTAATGCCCTCAGTCGTCCTAATATACTGCTGAGACGTCTTATCGGTAACCATCACACAAATAGTGCCTTTTGATTTAGTTTTAAAGCAACATAAAATTTCCGTAAAAGTTTATACTTTATACCCAATTCTAGGATATAGACCATGTCCTTGATACTCTATACCCTAGCAGAAGTAATAGTAGAAGCAACAGGAGTAGTATTAGCAGTAACCAGTAATGGTATTTATATTAAACCTTTTTGGTTTAGTTCAACATCCCCTCCTTTTGCCCTAATAGTTTAAGCTTAGCACCTTAAATGGTTTCTCACAAATTTCTGATACGTCCTCTTTGTAACCTCATGCATATAATGTGTTTTGATCTAGCCCAACATCCCCCTCCACAATCCCTCAAAGTTCGAGATTAATGCCATTGACCTAAAAAATATTAGTGCTAACAGCAGTATTAATACTACTATCACTAGTAGTAGTAGTATGCACACAGTGCAGCTTTATTAGCTCAACATATCCCCCAAAATGCTTTGAAGGTTTTAATCTAATACTCTAAGCCGTTCATCATAAACTGCTGATACGCCCATTTGACAGCTGCATACACACAACGAGTTTCATTTTCATTTAACATACCCCCAATATTTTTTGAATATGTCTCCTTAAAACCCTTAGCCTTAATAGCCGTATCAATTGTATCAGTAGAAGTATTGGAGGTAGTATAACCTTTTGGTTGATTCAGTATCCTCCTTAATATATACTGAAAATTTCAACTTAATACTCAAAGCTGTTCCTAAGATATAGCTATTAAGGCCTTTTAATAACTTGCAAATTTATCGAGACATATCGTGTTTAATTTAGTTCATTATCCCCTTAAATACTCCCTGAAGGTTTCACTGTAATAAATTAATTGGCTTGGGAATGGGACTGCTTGTCCTCCAATCATATTTGACTCTTGAAAAGGACACTAAAAACTTTAATTTCCAATCGAATCAGCTCCTTTTAAAGTTCTTATGATGTCGCTGCGCTGCCTACGATATTGCTTATATGTCTTTTTGAAAACCTGCACGTATATAGCTTTTTTTGTTTAATTGGCACGCCCTCGAAACGTTCCCTACAAGTTTCACCTTAATACCCTTAGCCTCATTAGTTACAACAATTGGGGTAATAGTATTAGCAGAAGTTAGCACATAGAGCCTTTTTGTTAGTGCAAAATCTGCTACATATTACCCTGAAAGTTACAACTTAATGATGTAAGCTGCTGTTCCTGAGATATTGGTGTTACACACCTTTGACAATCTATATGCTCATAGTTCCTTTTGATTTAGTTCAACATCTATCTAAACATTACTGACAGCTTCACCTTAATACCCTTAGCTTCAATAGTAGAAATAGCTGTAGTTGTAGCAGTAGCAGTCTGCACATAGCAGCTTTAGTTTCTTCTATATCCCCTCAACTCACACTGAAAGTTTCAACTTAATACCATATGTTGTCCCTGAGGCATTGCTAATACGTATACGTATGAGGCATTGACAATCTGTATGCGCATAGTGTGTTTTGATTTAGTTCTACACTGTTTTGGCCTTCCCCAAAAGTTTGGTCTTTGTACAATTAGCTTTAGCAGCAGTAGTAGCAGTACCACCACTAATAGCAGTAGCAGTAGTAGCAGTAGCAGTAGCTTTAGATGTAGTTGCAGTTGCAGTAGTAGCAGTAGTAATAGTAGTAGCAGCAGTAGTAGTAGCAATAGTCGTAGTAGTAGTAATAGAATGCAGATATTGCCTTTTGGTTACTTCAACATCCTCCATACCAAGCCCTGTAAGTTTCAACTTCACATACCAAACCATTCCTAAGGTATTGCTGAAACACCCTTTTGATAACCTGCTTGCAGACGGTGTATTGTGATTCAGTTCAACTTCCGCATAAGTGATCCTTGAAAATTTTACCTTCATACCACTAATATGTGTATACTGCTAAAAAAAAAAAGAAAAGAAAGAGGTAAAAGATACGGCACTAGACTCGTGAAGTTCAAACCGGAGGTGCTGATCTCCGTCTCAAAGCCCTTCAGCCTCTAACTACAATGGGGGATGGGGACCAGCCATCCTGTGCTTCCGTACATCCTCCCTGCTTATCTTCCCCAGATTTCTTCAGGTACCAAGTTAGAGCTGGGTCGACTCTGGCTGAGCTTAAAGAGTCACGCCACTGACCCCCGTCCACAAACAAATAACTTGCCAAACCAGGAATCGAGCCCTCGGCCTTTGGACAAAGGATTCCAGATCCAGCATGCCATCCACTATCGCGATTGCTGTAACTACTGAGGCTAAGGGTATTAAGGTAAAACTTTTAGGGAACGTTTTTGGGGAGTTTATAAGCAATGTCAAAGGCGGCGCAACGCTATCATAGAAACTTTTAAAGGAGGTCATTCAATTGGAAATTAAAAGTTCTAGTGCCCTTACAAGGAGTTAAAAGTGAATGGAGGGACAGAACCCCCCCGCCCAACCCCGTTAAGTCTTCAAACATATCCTATCAAAATTTTGAGATAGCCATTTTGTTCGGCATAGTTTTAAGGTCTAATAACCACGTCTCTGGGGATGTTGGGGATTTCAACCCCTCACAGCCCTCAGAGCAAGGGCTGAAAGTTATGCAATTTGCCTATTGTTTATATTAATAAAAAAAAAAACTTTCCGGAAAATAAGTCTTTAAAATAAAATTAAAGGTCATTTTACACTTAAGCTCAGCATATACAAATACATGTTACATTACAAACTAAATACAACCAGAGATTATAATTAAATAATAAATGAATCAAGCCATGACCAAAAAACAAATAAGCATTTGTATCAAAAAACATCCAGAAGGTAACAATGTAAATAAATAAACAGAAATTAAAGGAATTTATGTTTAGATTGAAGATTAAAATGTGTTTTGAAACAACAACAGATATTTTTCTATCGAATTATGAATGAAACATAAAACGAACAGAAATTAAACTAACATCAATGCAAACAAACATGCAAAACTTATTAATGTAAATGAATAAATAAATCTTAAAACGAGTGGAACTTAAATAGAATATACAAATCAAGTTTGAACCGAATAAAAATAACTACAAACAAGAGTTTGGGTACCGCCTCACTGCAGAAGCCTAAAACCTACTGCGTCATTGGCGCTTCACTGAAAACAATTCTTTCATTAATTATGATTTTAGGGAATAAATATCAGCATATGTATATTAAATTGACAATGCACATTTTTTTTTCAGTAAACTCATTTGAATTTTTTTTCAGTAAAGTACAAATTATATTCTGGCTTTTAGAAAGCATAGGGGTTTTGAACCCTACTCCTATTAATTTATGCTCGTTTTGAGTTTGACTCTAATATTTATTTTAATATTTGTTCGTTTTGGGTTTCATTTATTTATTGATACTGATTTGGGGTAGTTGTATGCTTGGTAGATTGTATGATAGTCCGGACACCAGGTGTTGAAAGTGTGAATCATACCACGACGGAATGGGGCTGCTACGAGAATTGGCCTACCCTCCACCCCCTAAATTGACCATGCGGATTCAAAAATACCAATGGCACTTGCTTGCGAGTGGTGGAACACTCCGAAACTTGACATTTTATTATATTTTGGTGTTTCATGCAAGAAAATGCATGTTCCACAAAGTTTGAGGTGCAGTTTTCCGCTCAAATAGAAATGCCTAGAAGCCATAGAGTGTTTTCATAACAAACCAACACGATTAGTTAGAAAAAATGGCAGAGTTAAAAAAAAAATGGCAAAACTATATGAGTTCAAGATTTTTTTTTTTTCACTGTAATTTTATTTTCATTTTCAATGCTGTAAGAACTGGAAAATAATAAATTTGTAATATACGAGTAATTCGTTTTCAGTGAGGCACCAATGACGCAGAAGGCTTTAGGTTTTTACATTTAAAGAAGGGGGGAGTATCCAAATTTTGTTTGTAGTGAAACTATATTTGTCTTGACTAATCTTGAAAAGAACTAATAAATTGAACTGAATATTTGATGCATAATGATATTAATTGCTAAAAGCTCATCAGTTCAAAATTTTACTGTAATTTTAATACTTATTTTCAATATTAAGTACAAACGAAAACATTTGTAATTTAATTCGTTTTCAGTAAAGCGCCAATGACGCAGTAGGTTTTAGGCTTCTGCAGTGAGCCGATACCCAAACTCTTGTTTTTAGTTATTTTTATTCGATTCAAACTTGATTTGCATATTCAATTTAAGTTTCACTCGTTTTAAGATCTATTTATTCATTTACATTAATATATATTGTATGTTTTGTCGCATTGATTGTTATTTAATTTCTGTTCGTTTTAAGTTTCATTTATACTTCAATAAGAAAATATTTGTTTTCGATTTTACATTGATATTCATATTCAATATAAGCCTTAATTCCTTTAAGATCTATTTATTCGTTTATATTGTTACTTGCTGTATTTTTTTGCTATGATTGTTCATTTAATTTCTGTTCGTTTTGGGTTTCATTTATTCTTTAATACTAATTCCTGGTCGTTTTGAGCTTGAATTTTAACAGGTATTTGTATCTCCTGAGCTTAAGTTTAAAATGGCCTTTACTTTTCTTTGAAAAACTTATTTTTCGGAAAGTTTTTTTTAATTAATTTCTGTTAGTTTTTGATTGCAAACAGTTTCAAGTTTTTATGGCATGGGGGGGTGCTTAATGTCCAATTATTCTTGACTTTAAAAAACGGATCTAGAACTTTCAATTTATATCGAATGTGTTCTTCCCATACAAAACCCCTTCCTATAAGTTATAAAGCCCCTTTAATAAGTTATGCCCCAGGGCATAACTTGGGCTGTGTTGACACCGGAGTTTTTTTGTTATCAGAACTTTGAACTATTTTAACAAAATGTCTATCTCAAAATTTTTATCTGATGCATTTAGGGTGTGGAGGATGGGGGGGGGGCTAGTCACCCTCCAATCTCTTTTGACTCTTAAAAAGTGAACAAGAACATTCAATTTTCAGTCAAACGAGACTTCTCAAAAGTTTATACGAGCATCCCTTCCATAAGAAATAATGGGAAGGATTCGGAGAATCCTTAAATTACAACTCTTGCCCTGAGGATTGTGGGGGAGTTGTCTTCCCCAAGGACCCAACTTCACGAATTTACAACGCAGCTGAACAAAAGGGTTATCCTAATATTTTCAGGATCGATATTTGAGGAAAAGGTGGGCACGGGATAAAGACGAATTAGCAACAAAGCATTGATGACTATAATAAAGGGCAGTAGCTCTTTGAACTTTCATTCATATGAATACGTTTTTCAGTTTCTGCGATAAAGCTTTCTATAAAAAACTTATATGCCCCCAGGACATAACTTAAAACCCTTGCCCTGAGGGTGGTGGGGGAGTGTCCTCCTCAAAAATATATTTTCTATCTGGAAATCAACTACGCTGAACAAAATGGCTATCTATAAATTTGGATTGGATCACTTTTGATTGGACGCCCATCAAAAAGGCTCATTCGATTGGAAATTCAAAGGTTGATTTCCAGATAGAAGATATATTTTTGAGGAGGATACTCCCCCACAACCCTCAGTGCAAGGGTTTTAAGTTATGCCCTGGGGGCATATAAGGTTTTTATAGAAGGAGTTGTCGTAGAAACTTCAAAACAGGCTCATTCGATTGGAAATTCAAAGGGCTAGTGCATTTTTAATAGTCGAAAGTGATTGGAGTACAACTAGCCTCCCCCCCCCCACGCCCATTATTTCCCCAAACACATCCAATCAAAATTTTGAGTTAGCCATTTTGTTCAGCGTATTTGTTTTCCAGATAGAAAATATGTTTTTGAGGAGGACACTCCCCCAGAACCTTCAGGGCGAGGGTTTTAAGATATGGTTTTTATAGAAGGCGTTGTCACAGAAACTTCAAAAAAGGCTCATTCGATTGGAAATTAAAGGGCTAGTGCCTTTTTAATAGTCGAAAGTGATTGGAGTACAACTAGCCCCCCCCCACGCCCATTATTTCCCCAAACACATCCAATCAAAATTTTGAGATAACCATTTTGGTCAGCGTATTTGTTTTCCAGATAGAAAATTTGTTTTTGAGGATGACACTCCCCCACAACCCTCAGGGCAAGAGTTTTAAGTTATGCCTGGGGGCATATAAGGTTTTTATAGAAGGCGTTGTTGCAGAAACTTCAAAACAGGCCCATTCGATTGGAAATTCAAAGGGCTAGTGCCCTTTTTAATAGTCGAAAGTGATTGGAGGGCAACTAGCCCCCCCACCACGCCCATCATTCCCCCAAACACAACCAAGCAAAATTTTGAGATAGCCATTTTGTTCAGCGTAGTTGATTTCCAGATAGAAAATATGTTTTTTAGGAGGACAATCCCCCAAAACCCTCAGGGCAAGGGTTTTAAGTTATGCCCTGGGGGCATATAAGGTTTTTTTATAGAAGGCGGTGTCATAGAAACTTCAAAAAAGGCTCATTCGATTGGAAACTCCGAGGGCTAGCGCCTCGGAGTTTGAACTATTTGTTAAAATAGTTCAAAGTTCTGATAACAAAGCCCTGGGGCATAACTTATTAAGGGGGGTTTATAACTTATGGGAAGGGTTTTGTATGGGAAGAACACATAGGAAATCTATTATAATTATCCAATTATAAGGTTAAAATACATACTCTGTGATAGATGCAAAATTGCTTTGGCACACAAATTCCTATTAAGGTCAATTCCAAACAGTCGGGATTCCTTTGTGTCAGCAAGTGAAAAAGTCTAAACCCCCTTATTGGAGCTATTCCACAAGTTATGTCCACAAGTTATGCAAGCTGTCTATTGTTCATATATAAGGTTTTTATCAAAGAGGTAATCGTATAGACTTTGAAAAAAGCCTCATTCGATTTTAATTGAAAGTTCTAGATCTATTTTTTTAAGTCAAGAATAATCGGAAGGTAAGCACCCCCCCCCATGCCATAAAAACGTGAAACTTTTTGCAATCAAAAACCAACAAAAATTAATTTAAAAAAAAACTTTCCGAAAAATAAGTTTTTCAAAGAAAAGTAAAGGCCATTTTAAACTTAAGCTCAGGATATACAAATACCTGTTAAAATTCAAACTCAAAACGACCAGAAATTACTATTAAAGAATAAATGAAACCCAAAACGAACAGAAATTAAATAAACAATCATAGCAAAAACATACAACAAGTAATAATATAAATGAATAAATAGATCTTAAAGCAAAATGCTTAGATTGAATATGAAAATCAAGCTTAAAACGAAAACAAATATTTTGCTATTAAAGTATAAATGAAACTTAAAACGAACAGAAATTAAATAAACAGTCAATGCGAACAAGCATACAATATATATCAATGTAAATGAATAAATAAATCTTAAAACAAGTGAAACTTAAATTGAATATGTAAATCAAGTTTGAGTCGAATAAAAATAACTACAAACAAGAGTTTGGGTATCGTCTCACTGCAGAAGCCTAAAACCTACTGCGTCATTGGCGCTTTACTGAAAACAATTCTTTGAAATATTTTCACTTTTGTAACCTTAAGAAATCAAAAACTAATTAAGATTTTAGGGAATAAATATCAGCATATGTATATTAAATTGACAATGCAGATTTTTTTTCAGTAAACTCATTTGAATTTTTTTTTCAGTAAAGAGAAACTTCTTCACAAAAACCTTTTTTGGGAAACTTCAAAAAAGGCTCATTCGATTGGAAATTCAAAGAGCTAGTGCCCTTTTTAATAGTCGAAAGTGATTGGAGGGCAACTAGCCATCCCCACGCCCATTATTCCTCCAAACGCATCCAATCAAAATTTTGAGATAGCAATTTTGTTCAGGGTAGTTGATTTCCGGATAGAAAATATACTTTTGAGGAGGATACTCCCCCACAACCCTGTGGGCAGGGGTTTTAAGGTATGCCCTGGGGGCATATAAGGTTTTTATAGAAGGTGTTGTCGTATAAACTTAAAAAAAGGCTAATGCTATTGTAAATCTATTGGCTAGGGCCCTTTTTAATTGTCGAAATGTTTTGGCTGGAAACTCGCCCCCCCCCCCCCCACGCCCATCATTTCCCCAAACACATCCAATCAAAATTTTGAGATAGCCATTTTGTTCAGCGTAGTTGATTTCCAGATAGAAAATAAGTTTTTGAGGAGGACACTCCCCCAGAACCTTCAGGGCAAGGATTTTAAGATATGCCCTGGGGGCATATAAGGTTTTTATAGAAGGCGTTGTCGTAGAAACTTCAAAAATACTCATTCGATTTGAAATTCAAAGGATGATTTCCAGATAGAAAATATATTTTTGAGGAGGATACTTCCCCACAACCCTCAGGGCAAGGGTTTTCAGTTATGCCCTGGGGGCATATAAGGTTTTTTATAGAAAGCGTTATCGTAGAAACTTCAAAACAGGCTCATTCGATTGAAAATTAAGGAGCTAGTGCCCTTTTTAATAGTCGAAAGTGATTGGAGTGTAACTAGTCCCATCCCCCCCCCACGCCCAACATTTCCCCAAACACATCCAATCAACATTTTAGATAGCCATTTTATTCATCGTAGTTTATTTCCGATAGAAAATATATTTTTGAGGACACTCCCCCACAACCCTCAGGGCAAGGGTTTTAGGTTATGCCCTGGGGGCATATAAGGTTTTTATATAAGGCGTTGTCGTAGAAACTTCAAAACAGGCTCACTCAATTGTAAATTAAAGAGCTAGTGCCCTTTTTAATAGTCGAAAGGGATTGGAGTGTAACTAGCCCCCCTCCCCCCCCCACGCCCATCATTTACCCAAACAAATCCAATCAAAATTTTCAGATAGCCATTTTGTTCAGGGTAGTTGATTTCCGGATAGAAAATATACTTTTGAGGAGGATACTCCCCCACAACCCTGTGGGCAAGGGTTTTAAGCTATGCCCTGGGGGCATATAAGGTTTTTATAGAAGGTGTTGTCGTAAAAACTTCAAAACAGGCTCATTCGATTGGAAATTAAAGGGCTAGTGCCCTTTTTAATAGTCGAAAGTGATTGGAGTGCAACTAGCCCCCCCCCCCCCGCCCATCATTTCCCCAAACACATCCAATCAAAATTTTGAGATAACCATTTTGTTCAACATAGTTGATTTCCAGATAGAAAATACGTTTTTGAGGAGGATACTCCCCCAGAACCTTCAGGGCAAGGATTTTAAGATATGCCCTGGGGGCATATAAGGTTTTTATATAAGGCGTTGTCGTAGAAACTTCAAAAATACTCATTCGATTTGAAATTCAAAGGATGATTTCCAGATAGAAAATATATTTTTGAGGAGAATACTTCCCCACAACCCTCAAGGCAAGGGTTTTAAGTTATGCCCTGGAGGCATATAAGGTTTTTTATAGAAGGCGTTGTCGTAGAAACTTCACAACAGGCTCATTCAATTGAAAATTAAGGAGCTAGTGCCCTTTTAAATAGTCGAAAGTGATTGGAGTGTAACTGCCCCAGCCCCCCTCCCCCCGCCCAACATTTCCCCAAACACATCCAATCAACATTTTAGATAGCCATTTTATTCATCGTAGTTTATTTCCGATGGAAAATATATTTTTGAGGACACTCCCCCACAAACCTCAGGGCAAGGGTTTTAGGTTATGCCCTGGAGGCATATAAGGTTTTTATATAAGGCGTTGTCGTAGAAACTTCAAAACAGGCTCACTCAATTGGAAATTAAAGAGCCAGTGCCCTTTTTAATAGTCGAAAGGGATTGGAGTGTAACTAGCCCCCCTCCCCCCCACGCCCATCATTTACCCAAACAAATCCAATCAAAATTTTCAGATATCCATTTTGTTCAGCGTAGTTGATTTCCCGATAGAAAATATATTTTAAGGAGGACAGTCCCCCAAAACCCTCAGGGCAAGGGTTTTAAGTTAGGCCCTTGGGGCATATAAAGTTTTTATATAAGGTTTTGCCGTAGAAACTTTTAAACAGGCTCGTTTGTTTTAAAATTCAAAGGGCTATGGCCATATTCGTTTTTCGAAAGTATTGGGAAGGCACCTCGCCCCCCCCCCACGCCCATCATTATTCCAAAAGCCTCCCATCAAAATTTTCAGATAGCCATTGTGTTCAGCCTGGTTGATTTCCACATAGAAAATATATTTTTGTGGAGGATACTCCTTCACAACCCTCAGGGCAAGGGTTTTAAGTTATGCCCTGGGGCCATATAAGGTTTTTATAGAAGGCGTTGTAGTAGAAACGTCAAAACAGACTCATTCGATTGGAAATTAAAGAGCTAGTGCACTTTTTAATAGTCGATAGTTATTGGAGTGTAACTAGCCCCCCGCCCGCCCACGCCCATCATTTCCCCAAACACATCCAATCAAAATTTTCAGATAGCCATTTTGTTCAGCGTAGTTAATTTCCAGATAGAAAATATATTTTTGAGGAGGACACTCCCCCACAACCCTTAAGGCAAGGGTTTTAAGTTATGCCCGCGGGACATATAAGGTTTTCATAGAAGGCGTTGCCGTAGAAACTTCAAAACAGGCACATTCGATTAGAAATTAAAGGGCCAGTGCCCTTTTTAATAGTCGAAATTGATTGGAGGGCAACTAGTCCCCCCACGCCCATCATTCCCCCAAACACATCAAATCAAAATTTTGAGATAGCCATTTTGTTAAGCGTAAATGATTTCCAGATAGAAAATACGTTTTTGAGGAGGACACTCCCCCAGAACCTTCAGGGCAAGGGTTTTAAGATATGCCCTGGGGGCATATAAGGTTTTTATAGAAGGCGTTGTAGTAGAAACTTCAAAAAGGTTCATTCGATTGGAAATTCAAAGGTTGATTTCCAGATGGAAAATATATTTTGAGGAGGATACTCCCCCACAACCCTCAGGGCAAGGGTTTTAAGTTATGCACTGGGGGCATATAAGGTTTTTATAGAAGGCGTTGTCGTAGAAACTTCAAAACAGGCTCATTCGATTGGAAATTAAAGGGCTAGTGCCTTTTTAATAGTCGAAAGTGATTGGAGGGCAACTAGCCTCTCCTCCCACGCCCATTATTCCCCCAAACACATCCAATCAAAATTTTGAGATAGCCCCATATTGTTCAGCGTAGTTGATTTCCAGATAGAAAATATGTTTTTGAGGAGGACACTCCCCCAAAACCCTCAGGGCGAGGGTATTAAGTTATGCCCTGGAGGCATATAAGGTTTTTATAGAAGGCGGTTTCGTAGAAACTTCAAAAAAGGCTCATTCGATTGGAAATTCCGAGGGCTAGTGCCCTTTGTAATATTCGAAAGGGATTTGAGGGCAACTAACCACCCTCTCACGCCCACCTTTTCCCCAAACACATCCAATCAAAATTTTAAGACAGTCATTTTATTAAACATAGTTTTAAGTTCTGGAAATTAGGTCTTTGAGGATTACAACTCCCCCAAAGCCCTCAGGGCAAGGGTTATAATTTAAAGATTCTCCGAATTCTTCATATTATTTCTTATGGAAGGGATGCTCGTATAAACTTTAGAGAGGGCTCATTTGATTGAAAATTGAAAGTTCTTGTTCACTTTTTAAGAGTCAAAAGAGATTGAAGGGCAACTAGCCCCTCTCCCTCCTCCACGCCCTAAATGCATCAGATGACAATTTTGAGTCAGACATTTTGTTAAAATAGTTCAAAGTTCTGATAACAAAGCCCTGGGGCATAACTTATTAAGGGGGGTTTATAACTTATGGGAACGGTTTTGTATGGGAAGAACACTTAGGAAGTCTATTATAATTATCCAATTATAAGGTTAAAATACATACTCTGTGATAGATGCAAAATTGCTTTGGCACACAAATTCCTATTAAGGTCAATTCCAAACAGTCGTGATTCCTTTGTGTCAGCAAGTGAAATGGTCTAAACCCCCTTATTGGAGCTATTCCACAAGTTATGTCCACAAGTTATGCAAGCTGTCTATTGTTCATATATAAGGTTTTTATCAAAGAGGTAATCGTATAGACTTTGAAAAAAGCCTCATTCGATTTAAATTGAAAGTTCTAGATCCAATTTTTAAAGTCAAGAATAATCGGACAGTAAGCACCCCCCCCCCCCAGGCCATAAAAACTTGAAACTTTTTGATATAAAAAATAAAACAAATTAATTTAAAAAAAGCTTTTCAAAAAATGAGTTGTTCAAATAAAATTAAATACAATCTCGAACATCAGCTCATTATTTAAAAATACCTTTCGAAATTCTAACTTGAAACGAATAGAAATTACTACTAAAGAATAGATGAAACCCAAAACAAACATAAATTTAAACAATCATAGCACAAAAATACAACAAGTAATAATATAAATGAATAAATATATCTTAAAGCAAAATGCTTAGATTGAATATGAAAATCAAGCTTAAAACGAAAACAAATATTTTGCTATCAAAGTATAAATGAAACTTAAAACGAACAGAAATTAAATAAACAGTCAATGCGAACAAACATAAAATATATATTAATGTAAATGAATAAACAAATCTTAAAACGAGTGAAACTTAAATTGAATATGCAAATCAAGTTTGAATCGAATAAAAATAACTACAAACAAGAGTTTTGGTATCGTTTCACTGCAGAAGCCTAAAACCTACTGCGTCATTGGCGCTTTACTGAAAACAATTCTTTGAAATATTTTCACTTTTGTAACTTTAAGAAATCAAAAATTAATTAAGATTTTAGGAAATAAATATCAGCATATGTATAATAAATTGACACATTTTTTTTTTCAGTAAACTCATTTGAATTTTTTTTCAGTAAATAGAAACTTCTTCTCAAAAACCGTTTTTGAGAAACTTCAAAAAAGGCTCATTCGATTGGAAATTCAAAGAGTTAGTGCCCTTTTTAATAGTCGAACGTGATTGGAGGGCAACTAGCTCCCCCCCCCACGCCCATTATTCCCCCAAATGCATTCAATCAAAATTTCGAGACAACCATTTTGTTCAGGGTAGTTGATTTCCAGATAGAAAATATACTTTTGAGGAGGATACTCCCCCACAACCTTCAGGGCAAGGGTTTTAAGCTATGCCCTGGGGGCATATAAGGTTTTATAGAAGGTGTTGTCGTAGAAACTTCAAAACAGGCTCATTCGATTGGAATTTAAAGGGCTAGTTCCCTTTTTAATAGTCAAAAGTGATTGGAGTGCAACTAGCCCCCTCCCCCCGCCCATCATTTCCCCCCACACATCCAATCAAAAATTTGAGATAGTCATTTTGTTCAGCGTAGTTGATTTCCAGATAGAAAATACTTTTTTGAGGAGGACACTCCCCCAGAACCTTCAGGGCAAGGATTTTAAGATATGCCCTGGGGGCATATAAGGTTTTTATAGAAGGCGTTGTGGTAGAAACTTCAAAAAGGCTCATTCGATTTGAAATTCAAAGGTTGATTTCCAGATAGAAAATATATTTTTGAGGAGGATACTCCCCCACATCCCTCAGGGCAAGGGTTTTAAGTTATGCCCTGGGGGCATATAAGGTTTTTATAGAAAGCTTTGTCGTAGAAACTTCAAAACAGGCTCAATCGATTGAAAATTAAGGAGCTAGTGCCCTTTTTAATAGTCGAAAGTGATTGGAGTGTAACTAGCCCCCTCCGCCCCCCCCACGCCCATCATTTCCCCAAACACATCCAATCAACATTTTCAGATAGCCATTTTATTCAGCGTAGTTGATTTCCGACAGAAAATATATTTTTGAGGAAGAAACTCCCCCACAACCCTCAGGGCAAGGGTTTTAAGTTATGCCCTGGGGGCATATAAGGTTTTTATAGAAGGCATTGTCATAGAAAATTCAAAACAGGCTTATTTGATTGGAAATTAAAGAGCTAGTGCCCTTTTTAATAGTCGAAAGGGATTGGAGTGTTACTAGCCCCCCCCCACGCCCATCATTTCCCCAAACAAAACCAATCAAAATTTTCAGATAGCCATTTTGTTCAGCGTAGTTGATTTCCCGATAGAAAATATATTTTAAGGAGGACAGTCCCCCACAACCCTCAGGGCAAGGGTTTTTAGTTATGCCCTTGGGGCATATAAGGTTTTTATAGAAGGCGTTGTCGTAGAAACTTCAAAACAGGCTCATTCGATTGGAAATTAAAGTGTTAGTGCCCCTTTTAATAGTCGAAAATTATTTGAGGGCAACTAGCCCCCCCCCCTGAAGCCCATCATTCCCCCAAACACATCTAATCCAAATTTTGAGATTTTGTCAAATAGTCGAAAGGGATTTGAGTGTTACTAGCCCCCCCCCCACGCCCATCATTTCCCCAAACAAATCCAATCAAAATTTTCAGATAGCCATTTTGTTCAGCCTAGTTGATTTCCAGATAGAAAACATATTTTTGAGGAGGATATTCCCCCACAACCCTCAGGGCAAGGGTTTTAAGTTATGCCCTTGGGGTTTATAAGGTTTTTATAGAAGGCGTTGTCTTAGAAACTTCAAAACAGGCTCATTCGATTGGAAATTAAAGAGCTAGTGCACTTTTTAATAGTCGAAAGTGATTGGAGTGTAACTAGCCCCCCTCCCGCTCACGCCCATCATTTCCCCAAACACATCCAATCAAAATTCGTGCAACTAGTAGGGCAACTAGTCCCCCCCACGCCCATCATTCCCCCAAACATATCCAATCAAAATTTTGAGATAGCCATTTTGTTAAGCGTAAATGATTTCCACATAGAAAATAAGTTTTTAAGGAGGACACTCCCTCAGAACCTTCAGGACAAGGGTTTTAAGATATGCCCTGGGGGCATATAAGGTTGTTATAGAAGGCGTTGTCGTAGAAACTTCAAAAAGTTTCATTCGATTGGAAATTCAAAGGTTGATTTCCAGATAGAAAATATATTTTTGAGGAGGATACTCCCCCACAACCCTCAGGGCAAGGGTTTTAAGTTATGCGCTGGGGGCATAAAAGGTGTTTATAGAAGGCGTTGTCGTAGAAATTTCAAAACAGGCTCATTCGATTGGAAATTAAAGGGCTAGTGCCTTTTTAATAGTCGAAAGTGATTGGAGTGCAACTAGCCTCCCCCCACCCACGCCCATCATTTCCCTCATTCGATTGGATTTCTTTTCCAGTCGAACTAGCATGTTTTGATGTTTCTACGACAACGCCATCTATAAAAACCTTACATGCCCCCAAGGCATAACTTAAAATTCTTTCCCTGATGATTGTACTAGTGTACCCCTCTCAAAAATATATTTTCTATCTGGAAATCAACTACGCTGAACAAAATGGCTATTTCAAATTTTGATTGGATGTGTTTGGGAGAATGATGGGCGTGAGGGGGAGGGCTAGTTGCCCTCCAATAACTTTTGACTATTAAAAAGGGCACTAGCCCTTTAATTTCCAATGGGATGAGCCTGCTTTGAAGTTTCTACGACAACACCTTCTATAAAAACCTTATATGCCCCCAGTGCATAACTTAAAACCCTTGCCCTGAGGGTTGTGGGGGAGTATCCTCCTCAAAAATATATTTTCTATCTGGAAATCAACTACGCTGAACAAAATGGCTATCTGAAAATTTTGATTGGATGTGTTTGTGGAAATGATGGGCGTTTGGGGGGGGGGGGGTGGCTAGTGACACTCCAATCACTTTCGACTATTAAAAATGGCACTAGTTCTTAAATTTCCAATCGAATGAGCCTGTTTTGAAGTTTCTACGACAACCCCTTCTATAAAAACCTTATATGCCCCCTGGCTTAACTTAAAATCCTTGCCCTGTGGGTTGTGGGGGAGTGTCCTCCTCAAAAAAATATTTTCTATCTGGAAATCAACTATGCTTAACAAAATGGCTATATCAAAATTTTGATTGGATGTGTTTGGGGGAATGATGGGCGTGGGGGGGGGCTAGTTGCCCTCCAATCACTTTCGACTATTAAAAAGGGCACTAGCCCTATAATTTCCAATCGAATGAGCCTCTTTTGAAGTTTCTACGACAACGCCTTCTATAAAAACCTTATATGCCCCCAGGGCATAACTTAAAACCCTTGCCCTGAGGGTTCTGGCGGAGTGTCCTCCTCAAAAGTATATTTTCTATCTGGAAATCAACTAAGCTGAACAAAATGGCTATCTGACAATTTTGATTGGATGTTTTTGGGGAAATGATGGGCGTGAGGGGGGAGGGGGCTAGTTACACTCCAATCACTTTCGACTATTAAAAAGGGCACTATCCCTTTAATTTCCAATCAAATGAGCCAATTGAATGAGCCCACTTTGAAGCTTCTACGACGACCCCTTCTATATGATTGGCCTTTACTATAGGCAACGCTGCAGCGTTGCCTCTGATTTTTTTTTTCCCAGAGGCACTTCATATGGAAGGGCTCGTCGTAGAAACTTCAAAGGGAGCTCATTCGATTGGAAATCGAGAGTTCTAGTGCCCTTTTTAATATTCGAAAATGATTGGAGGGCAACTATCCCCCCCCACGCCCATCATTCCCCCAAACACATCCAATCAAAATTTTGAGATAGCCATTTTGTTTAACGTAGTTGATTTCCAGATAGAAAATATATTTTTGAGGAGGATACTCCCCCAAAACCATCAGGACAAGGGTTTTAAGTTATGACCTGGGGGCATATAAGGTTTTTATAGATGGCGTTGTTGCAGAAATTTCAAAACAGGATCATTCGATTGTAAATTAAAGAGCTAGTGCCCTTTTTAATAGTCTAAAAAGATTGGAGTGTAACTAGCCACCATCCCCCTCCACGCCCATCATTTCCCCAAACGCATCTAATCAAAAATTTTCAGATAGCCATTTTGTTCAGCGTAGTTTATTTCCAGATAGAAAATATATTTTTGAGGAGAACACTCCCCAAAAACCCTCAGGGCAAGGGTTTGAGATATATCCTAGGGGCATATAAGATTTTTATAGAAGGCGTTGTCGAAGAAACTTCAAAACTGGCTCATTCGATTGGAAATTCAATGGGCTATTGCCCTTTTTAATATTCAAAAGTAATTGGAGGGCAACTAACCCCCCCCCCCACGCCCATCATTTCTCCAAACACATCCAATCAAAATTTTGAGATAACTATTTTGTTCAGCGGAATTGATTCCAAGATAGAAAATTTGTTTTAGAGTAGGTTAATCCCCAAAAAATAACAGGGAAAGAGCTTTAAGTTATACCCTGGGGGCAATGACGCAGTAGGTTTTAGGCTTCTGCAGTGAGACGATACCCAAACTCTTGTTTGTAGTTATTTTTATTCGATTCAAACTTGATTTGCATATTTAATTTAAGTTTCACTCGTTTTAAGATTTATTTATTCATTTACATTAATATATATTGTATTGTTTATTTAATTTCTGTTCGTTTTAAGTTTCATTTATAGCAAAATATTTGTTTTCGTTTTAAGCTTGATTTTCATATTCAATCTAAGCATTACTCGCTTTAAGATCTATTTATTCATTTATATTATTACTTGTTGTATGTTTTTTGCTATGATTGTTTATTTAATTTATGTTCGCTTTGGGTTTCATTTATTCTTTAATATTAATTTCTGCTCGTTATGAGGTTAATTTTAAAAGGTATTTGCATCTGCTGAGCTTAAGTTTAAAGTGGCCTTTACTTTTCTCTAAAAAACTTATTTTTCGGAAAGTTTTTTTTTAATTAATAATAATAAAACATTGGAGCCGTATGGTCTCTACTATAGGCAATGCTATAGCGTTGCTTCTGATACAGTATTTGTTGATGGGAAAGATGACAGATTTGACCTTTTGCATTCAAAAGGACCAAGTCCATTCAAGCGAAGCCTTCAAAGAATGTTAAGGGGAGTGTTGAACTAAATCAAAACATGTTATGCGCAGACAGTTTGTCAAAATCGGGAACTCAGGAATCACTGAGGGTTTTAAGAGGGAAATCTAAGGGAATGATGAGGGGGATAATCAACTGACAAAGGGTATGTTGAGGGGGGTGTTGAATTAACCAAAAGGTGCTATTTGCATGTTACCACTATTATTGCTACTGCGACAGCTACGGTTACTACTTCTACTGAGGTTAAGGATATTACGGCGAAACTTTCAGGGAACATTTAGAGAAGTGAAGTAAATCAAAACACACAGTAGATTATGGGTTCAGGTTGCAAAATGGATGTATGAATATTTTCTCAGGAATAGCTTAGAATATTAAATTGAAACTTTCAGCGCGTCTGGAAAGGGACGTTGAACTAACCAACAGGCACTCTCTGCATACTGCACCTACTACTAGTGCTGCTGCTACCATTATTATTATTTCTACTTCTACTGCTCTGACAATTACTTTAAATTCATTCTTTTCGGTGTCATGTTCATTATACTCACTTTTGCACCAAAACTTAATTGTTCATCCCTTCTGAATACAGTTGTTGGTATTACATATCTAATATGGCTATCATCCTATTCGAATGTTAATCTGACTCCTTTTGCAAGTTCTACTATTGTACAATAGTGCAAATTTACACATTTTTTGTGATTTTCAAGCGTATAAATGATATCCTACAGGATCTGTTTTGGAACTGGGAGATTAATAAGATCTCTTCCGATCTTTAGACGGTGTCTTATTATTACTACACCTTCTAGATGTCAAAAAAGGGGCTTTGAACATTCTAGGTCTTTTATAGAAGGTTAAAAAACCCTGTTTCCATAAGTTTCCTATAGAAACTTATGTTATGGTGTGAAGATTGTGTACTATCATCGTCATCATCATCATCATGCAGAGATCTTTCTTTTCTCGTATTTTCTTTTGATTTTTCGGTACTTGTATGATAAACACCCTACCATTCAAGTTGTTTATTCGTTGACGCATTATAGAACCGCTTTTTTTTCATTAGTTTCTTTCATCTTATCGTGAGACAAGAAAAAGCGAAGTGACAGAATAGATGGAAAATATATAAGTCGGGCTATATATTTGCACGTTAGGGTGGGGGAGCGGGGGTAAAGTATTTGGACAGTGTGAAGTTAAAAAACAAATTCTTACTACATAATATGCAGAATAATTGTAACTATCTCACTTGCCAAGCAGACCCGCTATACTTTACCCCCACCTCCCTTAATATTCAAATATATAGCCCAAATTTGTTTCTAAAGTATTATATTTTTATCTTACTTTGGGGGCGTATGCATGGGCGCCGGCGAGAGGGGGGGACAGGGGGCTATGGATCCCCCTGGAAATTCGGGACTATAAAGTAATTATATGCAAACCAAAAGAAAAAGAGCAGAATAGGGGAAAAAAACATGGAAAAAATGTGTGTTGCGCCATTTTTGGCTACCTGCCAACAGATTTTGACTCTCAACAAGGAAAATATAAGTTCTAATTTGTGACTGAAAGATCCATTTCTGGTTTTCCACAAACATTTTTTCTACATGATTTGGCAGGAGTACCAAAAAAAAAAAAAATCAAATTCTTCAACGATCCTTGTCAATAACGAAAGTGCAAGAGACTAACTATTGATAACATTCAATTAAAGAATCAGTTTTTTATGGTGATCCTAAATATGTATTTGCTTATTAGTAATTAGGGCAGCTATTAGTACACAAGAAAGTTCGTTTAATTATAGAAAATACAAGGAAAACAACTTAATAAGGGGTAATTTCGGTAAAAATATGCTGTCAACTTTAGCTTGCATACCCATGAGCAGATACATGAAGCCACTATAATCAGAAATGTTTCCCCTGAACGGAATACTGGGAATTTTTGTATTTTCCCCCTTTGTAAGAACTTAGGTCAGCTATTAGTACACAAGAAAGTTCGTTTAATTACAGAAAACACAAGGAAAACAACTTAATAAGGGGCAATTTCAGTAAGAATATGCCGTCAACTTTGGCTTGCATTGCAAGAGTACCCATGAGCTGATATATGAAGCCACTATAATCAGAAATGTTTCCCCTGAACGGAATGCCGGAAATTTTTGTATTTTCCCCCTGAACGGATACGTTGTTTTGTGTTTTATTATCATTTAGTTGTACAGAGTTGTCACAGAGTACCGTATTTTCTGTCCTTTTTATGAATGGATTAAAAAACTTGACAGTGGCTCTTGATCAAAGTTAGGAAGATAATTCGGAAATAAAGAGGTACAAAGACTTTCAAATTAAATAAAGTACTTCAAAAATTTCTACGACTGCTCCTTCTATACGGCCAGAAAAATTCATCGAATTTTTTACTTTCAGTTAAAAAGAACTTGTTTTTTAAAATTTAATTTCTGATCGTTTCTCAAATAATGCCAGTAAATCTGGCTCACACTCTATCAAATATACCCTCCCCCCTAAAAAAATATTCACCCGTGGAAATGCATTCCAACGTAAAGTGTATCCCCCCCTCTCGTCAAATTCCCTCCAGACAGATCCATCATAGTTGAAAATCCTCCCCTCCCCGTAAAATAGCTTGCGGACGATTTAATATCGTCCAAAAAAACTTTTAATATCAATATCTTATTTGTATAATCATTAAGACTAAATAAAAATCATGTTTTTAAAAAAAAAACTGTTCGTCAATAACAATAGAAAATGCTTAAACATATCTTTTAAGTATTTTTTTGGCCATCCTAGAAAAATACTATTGTCAGCAGGGCCGTATCCAAATTTTTTTTTAGAGGGAGGGGGGGGGGGTGTTTATAAATAGATTTTTTTTAAGGAGGGTTTTGCAAAAACATAACTCCAAAAAACACATAAAAAAAATTGTTTATTTTCATTTTTGCTACTTTTTTACGACTCGAACACATACTATAGGGGGGGGGGGACATTCTTTTATATGTTATTGTATTCTAACGGGACAATGCATTCATATTACTTGAATTGTCAGATAAATACTTGATGTTGAAATATTACAGACTCTGTCTCCCTAATTTGGCGCAAAATTTGTACGCAGTGCAGATGCACGTTAGTAAAATGCAATACAATTCCCTCTTGATCCCTCATTTTATTATTTCCAAACAATAAATTTTTTTCAAGAAAAAGTGGGGGGTCCTATATATTCTGTCACTTCTCTTTGTCTTTTCTCACGCTAAGCTGGAAGAAACTAGCGAAAGAAACCAGTTTACAGTGCGTCAATGCATGAACAACTTGAGCGGTCGGTGGTATCAAACAGTTCGTGGTAACGAACTGTAAGTAATGAGCAACCCGGCTCAACACTAACCAAAACTCTAAAAAACGGAATTTTGATACCAATAGATGCATTGAAAGAATCGGATTTTTATGCTGATTTCAAAAATATAAGTTTCATCAGGTTTAGTCTTACCCATCAAAAGTTACGAGCCTGGAATTTTCGAAAAAAGGAGGAAACATCCCCTAAAAGTCATTGAATCTTAATGAAAATCACACCATCAGATTTAGCGTATCAGAGAACCCTGTTGTGGAGGTTTCAAACTCCTATCTGCAAATATGTGGACTTTTGTATTTTTCGACAGAAGAAAGATCGCGGATGTGTGTTTATTTGTTTGTTTGTTTTTTTTTTGTTTTTTTTTCCAGGGGTGATCGTGTCGACTCAGTGGTCCTAAAATATCGCAAGAGGGATCACTCGGACGAAAATTAGAAGTTTATTTAATATTTCCCCCTAATTCACCCAATCAAAATTTTGAGATTGTCATTTTGTTCAGCATGGTCGAAAATATCTAATAACTATGTCTTTGAGGAAGACTCAATCCCCCATAATCCCTAGAGGAAGAGCTGCAAGTTATGAACTTTGCCCATTGTTACATAAAGGATTGGTTATTGGGAAGTATACAGACGTTTTTAGGGAGGATTCTTTCTTGTAGTGGAGAATTGAGGTGGGTCATAGGTTACGTGGGAGGATCTTTCAATGGAAAAAGTTTTCATGGGGGAAGGGACCTTGCTATGAAGGGGGTTTTGGATTTCCCAACATTATTTAAAAAACGATCAGAAATTAAATTAAAAAAAACAATTTTTTTCAACTGAAAGTAAGGACCAACATTGAAACTTAAAACGAACAGAAATTATATAAAGTTTTCTTAGTATTTTCAAAAGAGCTATCTATTCTAATTAAACGGCCTTTGTGATTCAGGGTCAATCTTAAAGAATTGGAAAAAATTCAAACTTTAGCGTAAAGAGCGAGGTATTGACAAGGGAGCAAACCCCCTAATATACGTAAAAATTTCTGTTCGTTTTAAGTTTTAATGTTGCTCCTTACTTTCAATTGAAAAAGCTTGTTTTTTTTAATCTAATATCATACAAGCACCAGCTGGATTTTTGTGGGAAGCCGATTACTTAATACGTCGATACTTATTAGACTAGCGGATGATGTAAATGTCAAACAGTTCGTGATAACAAACTGTAAGTAAGGAGCGACCCGGCTCAATAGCTACCGAAAATCTAAAAAACGGAATTTTGATACCAATAGATACATCAAAAGAATTAGATTTTAATGCTGATTTCAAATATATAAGTCTCATCAAGTTTAGTCCTACCCATCAAAAGTTACGCACCTGAGAAAATTTGCCTGATTTCCGAAAAAAGAGGGAAACACCCCTTAAACGTCATAGAACTTTGATGAAAATCACACCATTAGATTCAGCGTATCAGAGAAACCTACTGTAGAGTTTTCAAGCTCCTATCTGGAAAAATGTGGAATGTTGCATTTTTTTTTGCCAGAAGAAAGATCACAGATGCGTGTTTATTTGTGTGTTTTTTTTCCAGGAGTGATCGTATCCAAGGGTGACCCCGTGGTCCTAGAATATCGTGGGACGGCTCATTTGAACGGAAATTAAAAGTTCTAGTGCCCTTTTTAAGTGACCAAAAATAATGGAGGGCAACTAGGCCCCCACCAACGCCCATTTTTTCCCAAAGTCACCCGATCAAAATTTTGAGGTAGCCATTTTGTTCCTCATGGTCAAAAATATAATAAATATGTCTTTTAGGATAACTTAATCACCCAAAGTCCCCAGGGGGAGGGCTGAAAGTTATGAACTTTACCCAATGTTTACATATAGTATTGGTTATTGGGAAGTATACAGACGTTTTCAGGGGGTGTTTTTTCTGGTAGTGGGGGTGGGGGGGGGGGTCTAGGGGGTTATGTGGGAGGATCTTTCCTTGGAAGAAGTTTTCATGGGGAAGGGACATTGCTATGAAGGGGGCACCGGATTTCCCAGCATTATTTAAAAAAAACTATCAGAAATTAAATAAAAAAAAGTTTTTCAACTGAAATTAAGGAGCAACATAAAAACTTAAAACGAACAGAAATTATTACGCATATGATTGGGTTTGCCCCCTAGTCAATACCTTACTCTTTAAGCCAAAGATTTTTTTAGTACTTTCATAAGAGCTATTTATTCTAATTAACCGCTTTTGTGATTAAGGGGTCATTTTCAAAGAATTGGAACAAAATTCGAACTTTAGCGTAAAGAGCGAGGTATTGACTAGGAGACAAACCCCCTAATATACGTATTAAAAATCTATGAATATAGAAGTTCGTTACGTATGTTAATTCGTAAGTTACGTATATTTATTACTAATAAAAACGTTCGTAAATAAAATTAAACAACTTTCGAGAAAGCCATTTAACCAAATAAAAGCAAAATTAATATACAAATTTTTTTTTAATTATTGATCTACAGTGAGCCAAAATCAAAACCTGCCTTAATTCAAAAACTTTAAAAAATTAAATAAAAAAACCAAGTTTTTCTAACTGAAAGTAAGGAGCTACATTAAAACTTAAATCGATCAGGAATTATTCCGTATATGAAAGGGACTGTCCCCTCCTCAACATCTCGCTCTTTACGCAAAAGCTTGATTCTTTCTCACAACTCTATTTTTGTAGACAATAAAAAACTTTAGCGTAAAGAGCGAACGTTGAGGAGGGGACAGCCCCTTTCATATACGGAATAATTTCTGTTCGTTTCTGTTATCGTGACATATGGCAATCTGTCATCCTTCATCCGCAGAACGTGCCCTAGCCATCCTAACCTTTCTATCATTATAGCCCTAGAGGAATTGTTTGAAAATAGCTTTAGGTTTTCTCATTTGACTGACCGTGTATCGGGGGCCGACGTCCCCCGAAAAATTCCCACCGTGGAAAATTCCCCCGTAGAAAATTCTCCCCACAGAAAATTGCTCCCGGGAAAATACCCCCCCCCCCGAGTACCCCCGCTCCCCATGGAAAAGTCTCTCAAACACAAAATTGAGCAGTTACAGAGAAAATGCAAAATAGGTACTTCAAAATGTCGATCAAAGGTCCTAAGGGGTAACAAAAGGACCAGATATCCAAAGAGGTTCTAGGGGAGGGGCTGCTTGGTCTCCAATCATTTTCGACTTTTAAAAAAGAGGAATAGAACTCTCAATTTCCGATCAAGCCGGAATCCTCCGAAGTTTCCACGACCACAAGGGAGAGATTGGGTATGATAAGGGGGTAGCCCCCCTCCTCTAGGAAACAAATTTTGCGTGTTTTACGGTATAATATTACTCTTTAGTTTCACAATAACGGCGTAGACCAGAAATATTCCCAGAAACAAAGAGGGATTAGATATCAATTTCTACCTCCAGCTCCTTTCCTTAGAACGAATTCTGAATTTATTTGAAGGTTCAATGAGAGTTAGAACGCTTTTGCATTAAAATGCAACCTTTGATGTATCTTCCCCTCACCCTAACTACAAAACGATCAGAGAACCCTATTGTATATGTTTCAAGCTCTCATCTACGAATATTTGGAATTTTGTAGTTTTGCCAAAAAGATCACAGGGGTGTGTTGTTTGTTTGTTTGTTTGTTGTTTTTTTTTTCTTCCGGGATAATCGTATCGAACCGAGGGTCCTAAGAGCTCGAGACAGGGCTCATTCGAAAAAAAAAGTTTAAGAGCTATTTTAAGCGTACAAACAGATTGTAGGGCAACTAGCCCTCCTCCCATGCCCATTTTTTCCCTAAAGAAATCCGAATGAAATTTTGAGATAACTGTTTGGTTCATCATGATTGAAAGGTCCAGCAAATATGCAGGGGTAATTGAACTGCGATCATTTTTTACTTTTAGAAAGGACATTAGAACTTTCGCTTTCCAATCGAATGAGCCACCTCCAAAGTTTATACGATCACCACTTCCATACGGATTGCCTCTGGTAAAAAAAAATAATACATTGAAACCTTATGGCCCTTTACTATAGGTGACACTATAGCGTTGCCTACTAATCGGGTTTGTTTCCTTCGCATTTTTGCTCAGACAATGTGATGATCTCTTTGATTCCAAACAACATTTTTTTCAATTTTTTTACTGAAAAAAGCTTGTAAAATTTCATAAGAAAAAAATCAGACGTCTGGTCATTTTCTTACCCCTTAAAACATCTAATCGACATTTTGAGGTAAACACTTTGTACTTGTTCTGCAGCTGCTCGATTTTGCACGGGGGGGGGGGAGGATTTTCCGTGAAGGGGGAATTATCCGGGGGAAAATTTTACAATGGGACAATTTTTTGCACTTGGGAATTTTCTGCGGGGCTAAGGTTTGGGGTAATTTTCCATGGGGGAATATTTTCCGAGGGGAAACATCTAGCACCTTATATATCATAGAATTAGCTCTTAAACAAATATGGTTCAATCCCACTTCCTAGGATATAATGAAAGAATGTTAAAACGTTAAGATGACTAAGGCAAGTATTACGGATGAAGGATAATAGATAGCACAAGATTGTGCTTTTTACCGTCTATCCGGGGCTAAATGGAAAGTGGGCTGTCCCTGAATGGGTAGGAAGGGTCCGTAGGAAATAACATGAAGAGAATGAGAATAAGACGTGGGCGTATAAGGGGTGAGACTTTGAATAGATTGGGCTGCAGGACGCGCTTATGCAGCAATGTCGGCCTCAAGCGGCTTGGCATTGCAGTGAGTTACAGTAACAGTTAGTAACAGTTAGTAACAGTAGTAGTAACAGTGTAATATTAGCAGTCCCGTGCTCGTATGTTTAGGGGATATATAGAGGAGAAGTAAATGTAACCCTTCAATTAAAACACTGGAGTCCCAAATCAATTCTACCTGTCTTTTCAAAGATACTGGAGAAAGTGGTACATAACTGGCTCTATAATTTCTTTCAGATGAACAGGCTTTCGAGTCAGACACAGTTTTTTCGTAAGTTTCATTCCACGACGCACGCCTTACAGCACCTGGTTCAAAGTGTTAACAGTGAATTAAACTCAGGTAAACTACCTATGTCTATTTTCATTGACATTAGAAAAGCGTTAGATACGGTTGACTACCAAGTGCTGCTTCATCGAATCAGAAGTCTTGGAATAAATGGAGTTTCTCTCAGATGGTTTAAGAGCTATCTTTGTGGTGGATCCCTTAAAGCCACTTTAAATGATGTAGTCTCTTCGTCTCTTCCTGTAAAGTGTGATGTGCCTCGGGGTTTTTTTCTGGGCCCTTTGCTTTATCGAGGTTACGTGGACAAGGTGCGCTTTTACCTGCAGAATGTATGTATAACATCTTTTGCGGATGACACTGTGTTAACAGTATTTGCAAAATCAGTCGATGATTTAATAGCAAAAGCTAATAATGTTCTCAAAAGACTGGAGATGTTTACGAGTTTAAGTTTGCTGTGCGTGAATGTAAAGAAGAAGTTTTTACTGACATTCTGTAGAGTGGGTGATTCTGTTGATGTAAGGGGTAAAGTCCTATTGTGTGAAAAGCATCTTGTACAAGTTAAATCACTACGGTACCTTGGCTTCTACATTGATTCTAATCTTTCGTGGAAGCATCATAGTGACATTATTTCCACCAAAATTGCATGTGGAGTTGGCATTCTCAGACGGTAGTAGGGATAGGTCAATCTAAGGTACGGGGCAGATAGGACATTACAGTGTCAATCTAAGGTAGCGGGCAGGTGGGACATTACAGTTTCAATCTAAGGTAGCGGGCAAGTGGGACATTACAGTGTCAATCTAAGGTAGCGGGCAGGTGGGACATGGTGTCAATGAAAGGTAGCGGACAGTACCCCTTTTATATTAATATATACAAGCGGGCAGTACCCATACCATTCAACGTGGCAGTCATTCCAACAGGGCATTAACATGTATCATAAAAAAATCACCACGCCTAAAAAGTCATGTCTTTGGTTGGTTTTTAATGTTGTAATTATGATCAACATACCATGAAAATTCATGCTGTTCACAGTACAATGATTTGTATTAAATTTCATGTTTCTGATAGAGTCATGGATTTTCACATATCATGCATACATCGATGGTTGTTTTCATGGTATGGATGAATGAAGTTAATGGCTATGAAATCCTGTCTGTTAAGCAATATTTTAGGCGTTTTTTTTTTTTATTTTTGGCCTTGAACACGGGTATAAAGACTCTGACGATGAGTTATTTTCTCAGTTCAAAAAACAATTCTTAGAAATACTTGGAAATCAAGTAGTGAGGGGATTATGAGTATGAACCCCCTACCAAATTCAAAATGAGAATGATATGGAAATGTTACTCATGACTTTTACTATTAGAAAAATATTGTTTGTAGTAGCACTTTTTTTTATTGGACTAAATTTTTTTTGGACTTCAAAGTTATCCAACTTTTTTTACGTATTTTTCTTAGAGTCTTAGCTTAGAGTTTTAGTTAGAGTTCTAGTTTAGTTTAGTTTTAGTTAGGAGTTTTAGTTTAGAGCTGTAGTTTATTTTTAGATGAAAGTTTTATTTTAGAGTCTAAGCTTAGAGATATAGCTTAGTTTAGTTTCATTTAAGAGTCTTATCTTAAAATTATAGCATAGAATCTTAGCTTAGAGTTTATAGTTACAGCTATAGTTTAGTTTAGTTTCAGTTAAGAGTTTTATTTTAGAGTTATAGTTTAGTTTAGTTTTAGTTAAGAGTTTTATCTTACAGTTTTAGCCATGAGTCTTAGCTTAGAGTTTTTAGTTACACTTATAGTTTAATTTCGTTTCAGTTAAGAGTTTTAGCTTAGAGTTATAGTTTAGTTTAGTTTTAGTTGAGAGATTTAGCTTAGAGTTTTAGCCTAGAGTCTTAGCTTAGAGTGTTTAGTTACACTTATAGTATAGTTTAGTTTAAGTTAAGAGTTTTAGTTTAGAGTTATAGTTTAGTTTTTGTTAAGAGCTTTAGCTTAGAGTTTTAGCCTAGAGTCATAGCTTAGAGTTTTTAGTTACACTTATAGTTTAGTTTAAGTTAAGAGTTTTAGTTTAGAGGTATAGTTTAGTTTCGTTTTAGTTAAGAGTTTTAGACTACAGTCTTAGCTTAAAGTTTTTAGTTACACTTATAGTTTAGTTTAGTTTCAGTTAAGGGTTTTAGTTTAGAGTTATAGTTTAGTTTAGTTGTAGTTTAGAGTCTAGAGTTTTAGCCTAGAGTCTTAGCTTAGAGTTTTTAGTTACACTTATAATTTAGTTTAGTTCCAGTTAACAGTTTTAGTTTAGAGTTATAGTTTAGTTTAGTTTTAGTTAAGATCTTTAGCCTAGAGTCTTAGCAAAGAGTTTTTAGTTACTTTTGTAGTTTAGTTTAGTTTCAGTTAAGAGTTTTAGTTTAGAGTTATAGTTTAGTTTAGTTTTAGTTAAGAGCTTTAGCTTATAGTTTTAGCCTAGAGTCTTAGCTTATCGTTTTTACTTACACTTATAGTTTAGTTTATTTTCAGTAAAGAGTTTTAGTTTAGAGTTATAGTTAGTTTTAGTTAAGAGCTTTTGCTTAGAGTTTTAGCCTAGATTCTTAGCTTAGAGTTTTTAATTACACTTAAAGTTTAGTTTAGTTTCAGTTAAGAGTTTTAGTTTAGAATTATAGATTAGTTTAGTTTTAGCTGAGAGATTTAGCCTAGAGTCTTAGCTTAGAGTTTTTAGTTACACTTATAGTTTAGTTTAGTTTCAGTTAAGAGTTTTAGTTTAGAGTTATAATTTAGTTAAGAGTTTTACTTTAGAGTTATAGTTTAGTTTTAGTTAAGAGTTTTAGCTTAGAGTCTTAGCTTAGAATCTTTGCTTAAAGTTTTTAGTTACACTTATAGTTTAGTTTAATTTCAGTTAAGAGTTTTTAGTTTAGTGTTATAGTTTAGTTTAGTTTTAGTTAAGAGTTGAAGCTTAGAGTTTTATGCTAGAGTGTTAGCTTAAAGTTTTTAGTTACAATTATAGTTTAGTTTAATTTCAGCTCAGAGTTTTACTTTAGAGTTATAGTTTAGTTTAGTTTTAGTTAAGAGTTTTAGCTTAGAGTTTTAGCCTAGAGTCTCAGTAATGAAATTTTGGTTACCCTTGAAGTTTATTTCAGATTCAGTTAAGAGTTTTAGTTGAGAGTTATTGTTTAGTTTAGATTTAGTTCAGGTTTGAATATTAAATTTGAAGCTTGAAGTATTATCTTAGAGTTTTTACGTAAAATTATAGTTTAGTTTCAGCCCAGAGGTATAGTTAAGATTTACAGTCTAGTTTAGTTTCAGTTAAGAGTTTTAGTTCAGAGTTTTAGTTTAGTTCAGTTTTAGTTAAGAGTTTTAGCTTAGAGTTTTAGCCTAGAGTCTTTGCATAGAGATTTTAGTTAAACTTAAAGTTTAGTTTAGTTTCAGCTAAGAGTTTTAGTTTAGAGTTATAGTTTAGTTAAGAGTTTTAGATTAGAGTTTTAGCCTGGAGTCTTATCTTTGAGTTTTTAGTTAAACTTATAGTTTAGTTTCATCTAAGAGTTTTAGTTTAGAGTTATAGTTTAGTTCAGTTTTAGTTAAGAGTTTTAGCCTAGAGTCTTTGCATAGAGATTTTAGTCACACTTATAGTTTAGTTTAGTTTCAGCTAAGAGTTTTAGTTTAGAGTTATAGTGTAGTTTAGTTTTAGTTAAGAGTTTTAGCTTAGAGTTTTAGCCTAGAGTCTTAGCTGAGAGTTCTTAGTTACACTTATAGTTTAGTTTCAGTTAAGAAATTTAGTTTAGTTTTTCTTAAGAGTTTTAGTTTAGAGTTTTAGCCTAGAGTCTTAGCTTAGAGTTTTTAGTCCTAAATATAGTTTAGTTTAGTTTCAGTTAAGAGTTTAGTTTAGAATTGTAGTTTAGTTTTGGTTAAGAGTTTTAGTTTCGAGTTTTAGCTCAGAGTCTTATCTTAGAGTTTTTGTTTAATTTTAGTTAAGAGTTTTAGTTGAGAGTTTTAGCTTAGAGTCTTATCATAGAGTTTTGGTTAGAGTTTATAGTTTAGTTTAGTTTTCGTTAAGAGCCTTAGATTAGTTTTTGTTAAGAGTTTTAGTTTAGAGTTTATAATTATAGTTTAGAATCTTAGCTTAGAGTGTCAGTTAGAGTTATAATTTACTTTAGTTTTAGTAAAGAGTTTTAGTTGAGAGTTATAGTTTAGTTTTAGTTAAGAATTTTAGTTAAGAGTTTAGAGTTTTAGTTTAGTGTCATAGCTTAGAGTTTTAGTTAGAGTTTTAGTTTAGTGTTAGTTAAGAGTTTTAGTTTAGAGTTGTAGTTTAGTTTTAGTTAAGAGTTTTAGTTTAGAGTTTTAGTTTAGAGTCTTAGCTTAGAACTTTAGTTAGAGTTATAGTTTAGTTTAGTTTTAGTTTTAGTTTAGTTTTAGTTAAGAGTTTTAGTTTAGAGTTTAGAGTTTTAGTTTAGAGTTTTAACTTGGAGTTTTAGCTAGAGTTATAGTTTAGTTAAGTTACAGTTTAGTTTAGAGTCTTAGTTTAGTTTTAGTTAAGAGTTCTAGTTTAAAGTTTAGAGTTTCAATTTAGATTCTTAGCTTAGAGTATAAGTTTCGAATCTGAGCTTAGAATTATAGTTAGAGTTATAGTTTAGTATTGTTTTAGTTAAGAGTTTTAGTTTAGAGTCTTAGCTTAGAGTTTTAGTTATAGTTATAGTTTAGTTCAATTTTGGTTGAGAATTTAGAGTTTTAGTTTAGAGTCTTGGCTTAGAGTTTTAGTTAGAGTTATGGTTTAGTTTAGTTTTAGTTAGGAGCTTTAGT
This sequence comes from Artemia sp. Qi Xiang Cuo, assembly GCF_049724085.1. NCBI lineage: Eukaryota > Metazoa > Arthropoda > Branchiopoda > Anostraca > Artemiidae > Artemia > Artemia sp. Qi Xiang Cuo. The sequence goes on from NC_142804.1 coordinate 65,346,275, forward strand.
TTAGATCTCTAGTTTAGTTTCAGTTAAGAGTTTTAGTTTAGATTTTTAGTCTAGTGTTTTAGTTAGAGTTATAGTTTTAGTTTAGTTTCAGTGAAGAGTTTTAGTTTAGATATTGGAGTTTTATTTTCGAATCTTAGCTTTGAGTTTTAGTTAGAGTTATAGTTTAGTTTAGTTTTAATTCAGAGTTTTAGTTTAGAGTCTTAGCATAGAGTTTTAGTAAGAGTTATAGTTTAGTTTAGTTCTAGTTAAGAAATTCAGTTTAGAGTTGTTGTTTAGTTTTAGATAGGAGTTTTAGTGCAGAGTCTTGGCTTAGAGTTTTAGTTATAGTTACAGTTTTTTAGTTTTAGTTGAAAATTTAAAGTATTAGTTTAGAGTCTTAGCTTAGAGTTTTAGTTAGAGTTATGGTTTAGTATAGTTTTAGTTAGGAGCTTTAGTTTAGATCTCTAGTTTAGTTTTAGTTAAGAGTTTTAGTTTAGAGTTTTAGTCTAGTGTTTTAGTTAGAGTTATAGTTTTAGTTTAGTTTCAGTGAAGAGTTTTAGTTTAGATATTGGAGTTTTATTTTCGAATCTTAGCTCAGAGTCTTAGTTAGAGTTATAGTTTAGTTTAGTTTTAATTCAGAGTTTTAGTTTAGTCTTAGCATAGAGTTTTAGTTAGAGTTATAGTTTAGTTTAGTTTTAGTTAAGAATCTCAGTTTAGAGTTGTTTTTTAGTTTTAGATAAGAGTTTTAGTGCAGAGTCTTGGCTTAGAGTTTTAGTTATAGTTACAGTTTTTTTAGATCTAGTTGAGAATTTAAAGTTTTAGTTTAGAGTCTTAGCTTATAGTTTTAGTAGTTATGGTTTAGTATAGTTTTAGTTAGGAGCTTTAGTTTAGATCTCTAGTTTAGTTTTAGTTAAGAGTTTTAGTTTAGAGTTTTAGTTTAGAGTTATAGTTAGAGTTATAGTTTTAGTTTAGTTTTAGTCAAGAATTTTAGTTTAGATATTGGAGTTTTAGTTTCGAGTCTTAGCTTAGAGTTTTAGTTAGAGTTATAGTTTAGTTTAGTTTTAATTCAGAGTTTTAGTTTAGAGTCTTAGTATAGAGTTTTAGTTAGAGTTATGATTTAATTTAGTTTTAGTTAAGAATTTCAGTTTAGAGTTGTTGTTTAGTTTTAGATAGGAGTTTTAGTGTAGAGTCTTAGCTTAGAGTTTTAGTTAGAGTTATGGTTTAGTATAGTTTTAGTTAGGAGCTTTAGTTTAGATCTCTAGTTTAGTTTTAGTTTATAGTTTTAGTTTAGAGTTATAGTTTAGTTTAGTTTTAGTTAAGAATCTCAGTTTAGAGTTGTTCTTTAGTTTTAGATAAGAGTTTTAGATTAGAGTTTAGAGTTATAGTTTAGTTTTAATTCAGAGTTTTAGTTTAGAATCTTAGCAACGAGTTTTACTTAGAGTTATAGTTTAGTTTATTTTTAGTTAAGAATCTCAGTTTAGAGTTGTTGTTTAGTTTTAGTTAAGAGTTTTAGTTTAGAGTTGTGGTTTAGTTTTAGTTAAGAGTGTTAGTTTAGAGTTTAGAGTATTAGCTTAGAGTCTTAGCTTAGAGTTTTAGTTAGAGTTATAGTTTAGTTCACTTTCAGTTAAGATTTTAGTTTAGAGCTGTAATTTGGTTTTAGTTAAGAGTTTTAGTTTAGAGTTCAGAGTTGTAGTTTAGAGTTTAGAGTTTTAGTTTAGAGTCTTAGCTTAGAGTTATAGTTAGAATTATAGTTTAGTTTAGTTACAGTTTAGTTTAGAGTTGTAGTTTAGTTTTAGTTAAGAGCTTTAGTTTAGAGTTTAGAGTTGTAGTTTAGAGTCTTAGCTTAGAGTTTTGGTTATAGTTATAGCTTAGTTTTAGTTGAAAATTTAGATTTTTAGTTTAGAGTCTTAGCTTAGAGTTTTAGTTAGAGTTATGGTTTAACTAAACTAAAACTCTTAACTAAAACTAAACTAAACTATAACTCTAAATAAAACTCTAAGCTAAGATTTTAAACTAAAAACTCTAAGCTAAGACTCTAAACTGAAGCTCTAAACTCTAAACTAAAACTCTTAACTAAAACTAAACTACAACTCTAAAGTAAACTATAACTCTAACTATAACTCTAAGCTAAGACTCTAAACTAAAACTCTAAACTCTAAACTAAAACTCTAACTAAAACTCTAAATTCTAAACTAACCCTCTTAACTGAAACTAAATTACAGCTCTAAATTAAAAATCTTAACTGAAAGTAAAGTAAACAATGACTCTAACTAAAACTCTAAGCTAAGATTCTAAGCTAATACTCTAAACTCTAAACTAAAACTCTTAACTAAAACTAAACTACAACTCTAAACTAAAACTCTTAATTAAAACTAAACTAAACTGTAACTCTAACTAATACTCTAAGGTAACCCTCTAAATTAAAACTCTAAACTCTAAACTGTGAGGTTGGGGCAGCCCTGTTTGGAGTGATTAGTTAGGGGGTTAAGCCCCATATCCAGTGGCACGTGGTCAGCAAACAAAGTTTGCATCCTTCCGGACGAACTCCTCCGCCACCTAAGTTATAGTTTAGTTTAGATTTAATTCAGAGTTTTAGTTTAGAGTTTTAGCATAGAGTTTTAGTTAGAGTTATAGTTTAATTTAGTTTTAGTTAAGAATTTCAGTTTAGAGTTGTTGTTTAGTTTTAGATAAAAAGTTTTAGTTTAGAGTTTAGAGTTTTAGTGAGAGTTTTAGTTTAGAGTTTTAGTTTAGAGTCTTAGCTTAGAGTTTTAGTTAGAGTTATAGTTTGGTTTAGTTATAGTTTAGTTTAGAGTTGTAGTTTAGTTTTAGTTAAAAGTTTTAGTTTAGAGTTTAGAGCTTTAGTATAGAGTCTTAGCTTAGAGTGTTAGTTTAGAATCTTAGCTTAGAGTGTTAGTTAGAGTTATAGGTTAGTTTAGTTTTAGTTAAGAGTTTTAGTTTTGAGTTTAGAGTTTTAGTTTAGAGTATTAGCTTAGAGTTTGAGTTATAGTTATAGTTTTGTTTAGTTTTAGTTGAGAATTTGGAGTTTTAGTTTAGATTCATAGCTTAGAGTTTTAGTTAGAGTTATGGTTTCGTTTAGTTTTAGTTAGGAGCTTTGGTTTAGATCTCTAGTTTAGTTTTAGTTAGGAGTTTTAGTTTAGAATTTTACTTAGAGGTATAGTTTTAGTTTAGTTTTAGTTAAGAGTTTTAGTTTAGAAAGTTTAGTTTTAGTTTTGAGTCTTAGCTTAGAGTTGTAGTTAGAGTTATAGTTTATTTTAGTTTTAATTCAGAGTTTTAGTTTAGAGTCTTAACATAGAGCTTTAGTTAGAATTATAGTTTAGTTTAGTTTTTGTTAGGAATTTTAGTTTAGAATTGTAGTTTAGTTTTAGTTAAGAGTTTTAGTTTAGTTTACTTCAGTTAAGAGTCTTTCAGATCTCTAAACTAAAACTAAACTAAACTATAACTCTAACTAGAAGTCTAAGCTAAAACCCCAAACTAAGACTCTAAACTAGAACTCTTAACTAAAACTAAACTACAGCTCTAAACTAAAACTCTTAAGTGAAAGTAGACTAAACTATAACTCTAACTAAAACTCTAAGCAAAAACTATTAACTAAAACTAAACTAGAGACCTAAACTAAAGCTCCTAACTTAAAAAAAAACTAAACCATAACTCTAACGAAAACTCTAAGCTAAGACTCTAAACTAAAACTCTAAACTCTAAACTAAAACTCTTATCTAAAACTAGACAACAACTCTAAACTGAAATTCTTAACTAAAACTAAACTAAACTATAACTCTAACTAAAACTCTATGCTAAGACTCTAACCTAAAACTCTGAATTAAAACTAAACTATACTATAACTCTAACTAAAACTCTAAGCTAAGACTCGAAACTAAAACTCAAATATCTAAACTAAAACTCTGAACTAAAGCTAAACTAAAACTATAACTCTAAATAAAACTCTAAACTAAAACTCTTAACTAAAACTAAACTAGAGATCTAAACTAAAGCTCCAAATTAAAACTAAACTAAACCATAACTCTAACGAGCACTCTAAGCTAAGACTCTAGACTAAAACTCCAAATTCTCAACTAAAACTAAACTAAACTATAACTATAAC